>NW_027065457.1:0-21901 GCF_032884065.1 Artemia franciscana
GTAATAGCTAAGTATGTTGAAAAAATGAAGATATTAGACTATTTTATGATTGCAAATGGTAAAGAATGTGATTAAAGGCTCTTTTCCTATTTCAAAAGTTTTAGTTTTCGAGGGTAATAGCTACGTATGTTGAAAAAATGAAGATATTAGACTATTTTATGATTGCAAATGGTAAAGAATGTGATTAAAGGCTCTTTTCCTATGTCAAAAGTTTTAGTTTTCGAGGGTAATAGCTACGTATGTTGAAAAAATGAAGATATTAGACTATTTTATGATTGCACATGGTAAAGAATGTGATTAAAGGCTCTTTTCCTATGTCAAAAGTTTTAGTTTTCGAGGGTAATAGCTACGTATGTTGAAAAAATGAAGATATTAGACTATTTTATGATTGCAAATGGTAAAGAATGTGATTAAAGGCTCTTTTCCTATGTCAAAAGTTTTAGTTTTCGAGGGTAATAGCTACGTATGTTGAAAAAATGAAGATATTAGACTATTTTATGATTGCACATGGTAAAGAATGTGATTAAAGGCTCTTTTCCTATGTCAAAAGTTTTAGTTCGAGGGTAATAGCTACGTATGTTGAAAAAATGAAGATATTAGACTATTTTATGATTGCAAATGGTAAAGAATGTGATTAACATGTTTTAGCTTTAGTCGAGGGTAATAGCTACGTATGTTGAAAAAATAAGATATTAGACTATTTTATGACTTGCAATCATGGTAAAGAATGTGATTAAAGGCTCTTTTCCTATTTCAAAAGTTTTAGTTTTCGAGGGTAATAGCTAAGTATGTTGAAAAAATGAAGATATTAGACTATTTTATGATTGCAAATGGTAAAGAATGTGATTAAAGGCTCTTTTCCTATTTCAAAAGTTTTAGTTTTCGAGGGTGGGTAATAGCTAAGTATGTTGAAAAAATGAAGATATTAGACTATTTTATGATTGCAAATGGTAAAGAATGTGATTAAAGGCTCTTTTCCTATTTCAAAAGTTTTAGTTCTCGAGGGTAATAGCTACGTATGTTGAAAAAATGAAGATATTAGACTATTTTATGATTGCAAATGGTAAAGAATGTGATTAAAGGCTCTTTTCCTATGTCAAAAGTTTTAGTTTTCGAGGGTAATAGCTACGTATGTTGAAAAAATGAAGATATTAGACTATTTTATGATTGCACATGGTAAAGAATGTGATTAAAGGCTCTTTTCCTATTTCAAAAGTTTTAGTTTTCGAGGGTAATAGCTAAGTATGTTGAAAAAATGAAGATATTAGACTATTTTATGATTGCAAATGGTAAAGAATGTGATTAAAGGCTCTTTTCCTATTCAAAAGTTTTAGTTTTCGAGGGTAATAGCTACGTATGTTGAAAAAATGAAGATATTAGACTATTTTATGATTGCACATGGTAAAGAATGTGATTAAAGGCTCTTTTCCTATTTCAAAAGTTTTAGTTTTCGAGGGTAATAGCTACGTATGTTGAAAAAATGAAGATATTAGACTATTTTATGATTGCACATGGTAAAGAATGTGATTAAAGGCTCTTTTCCTATGTCAAAAGTTTTAGTTTTCGAGGGTAATAGCTACGTATGTTGAAAAAATGAAGATATTAGACTATTTTATGATTGCACATGGTAAAGAATGTGATTAAAGGCTCTTTTCCTATGTCAAAAGTTTTAGTTTTCGAGGGTAATAGCTACGTATGTTGAAAAAATGAAGATATTAGACTATTTTATGATTGCACATGGTAAAGAATGTGATTAAAGGCTCTTTTCCTATTCAAAAGTTTTAGTTTTCGAGGGTAATAGCTACGTATGTTGAAAAAATGAAGATATTAGACTATTTTATGATTGCACATGGTAAAGAATGTGATTAAAGGCTCTTTTCCTATTTCAAAAGTTTTAGTTTTCGAGGGTAATAGCTAAGTATGTTGAAAAAATGAAGATATTAGACTATTTTATGATTGCAAATGGTAAAGAATGTGATTAAAGGCTCTTTTCCTATGTCAAAAGTTTTAGTTTTCGAGGGTAATAGCTACGTATGTTGAAAAAATGAAGATATTAGACTATTTTATGATTGCACATGGTAAAGAATGTGATTAAAGGCTCTTTTCCTATGTCAAAAGTTTTAGTTTTCGAGGGTAATAGCTAAGTATGTTGAAAAAATGAAGATATTAGACTATTTTATGATTGCACATGGTAAAGAATGTGATTAAAGGCTCTTTTCCTATTTCAAAAGTTTTAGTTTTCGAGGGTAATAGCTACGTATGTTGAAAAAATGAAGATATTAGACTATTTTATGATTGCAAATGGTAAAGAATGTGATTAAAGGCTCTTTTCCTATTTCAAAAGTTTTAGTTTTCGAGGGTAATAGCTACGTATGTTGAAAAAATGAAGATATTAGACTATTTTATGATTGCACATGGTAAAGAATGTGATTAAAGGCTCTTTTCCTATTTCAAAAGTTTTAGTTTTCGAGGGTAATAGCTACGTATGTTGAAAAAATGAAGATATTAGACTATTTTATGATTGCACATGGTAAAGAATGTGATTAAAGGCTCTTTTCCTATGTCAAAAGTTTTAGTTTTCGAGGGTAATAGCTACGTATGTTGAAAAAATGAAGATATTAGACTATTTTATGATTGCAAATGGTAAAGAATGTGATTAAAGGCTCTTTTCCTATTTCAAAAGTTTTAGTTTTCGAGGGTAATAGCTACGTATGTTGAAAAAATGAAGATATTAGACTATTTTATGATTGCAAATGGTAAAGAATGTGATTAAAGGCTCTTTTCCTATTTCAAAAGTTTTAGTTTTCGAGGGTAATAGCTACGTATGTTGAAAAAATGAAGATATTAGACTATTTTATGATTGCACATGGTAAAGAATGTGATTAAAGGCTCTTTTCCTATTTCAAAAGTTTTAGTTTTCGAGGGTAATAGCT
Source organism: Artemia franciscana (assembly GCF_032884065.1). Lineage (NCBI taxonomy): Eukaryota > Metazoa > Arthropoda > Branchiopoda > Anostraca > Artemiidae > Artemia > Artemia franciscana. The sequence goes on from NW_027065457.1 coordinate 2,934, forward strand.
ACGTATGTTGAAAAAATGAAGATATTAGACTATTTTATGATTGCACATGGTAAAGAATGTGATTAAAGGCTCTTTTCCTATTTCAAAAGTTTTAGTTCTCGAGGGTAATAGCTACGTATGTTGAAAAAATGAAGATATTAGACTATTTTATGATTGCACATGGTAAAGAATGTGATTAAAGGCTCTTTTCCTATGTCAAAAGTTTTAGTTTTCGAGGGTAATAGCTACGTATGTTGAAAAAATGAAGATATTAGACTATTTTATGATTGCAAATGGTAAAGAATGTGATTAAAGGCTTTATCGACTATTCCTTTATTTCAAGCAATCATAAAATATGTTATCTTATTTTCAAATAGTAGTACTATTCGAAATAGCTATTGTATGTCTGTGGAAAAAATGAAGATATTAGACTATTTTATGATTGCACATGGTAAAGAATGTGATTAAAGGCTCTTTTCCTATTTCAAAAGTTTTAGTTTTCGAGGGTGGGTAATAGCTACGTATGTTGAAAAAATGAAGATATTAGACTATTTTATGATTGCAAATGGTAAAGAATGTGATTAAAGGCTCTTTTCCTATGTCAAAAGTTTTAGTTTTCGAGGGTAATAGCTACGTATGTTGAAAAAATGAAGATATTAGACTATTTTATGACTGCACATGGTAAAGAATGTGATTAAAGGCTCTTTTCCTATTTCAAAAGTTTTAGTTCTCGAGGGTAATAGCTACGTATGTTGAAAAAATGAAGATATTAGACTATTTTATGATTGCACATGGTAAAGAATGTGATTAAAGGCTCTTTTCCTATTTCAAAAGTTTTAGTTTTCGAGGGTAATAGCTACGTATGTTGAAAAAATGAAGATATTAGACTATTTTATGATTGCAAATGGTAAAGAATGTGATTAAAGGCTCTTTTCCTATTTCAAAAGTTTTAGTTTTCGAGGGTAATAGCTAATATGTTGAAAAAATGAAGATATTAGACTATTTTATGATTGCAAATGGTAAAGAATGTGATTAAAGGCTCTTTTCCTATTTCAAAAGTTTTAGTTTTCGAGGGTAATAGCTACGTATGTTGAAAAAATGAAGATATTAGACTATTTTATGATTGCACATGGTAAAGAATGTGATTAAAGGCTCTTTTCCTATGTCAAAAGTTTTAGTTTTCGAGGGTAATAGCTACGTATGTTGAAAAAATGAAGATATTAGACTATTTTATGATTGCACATGGTAAAGAATGTGATTAAAGGCTCTTTTCCTATGTCAAAAGTTTTAGTTTTCGAGGGTAATAGCTACGTATGTTGAAAAAATGAAGATATTAGACTATTTTATGATTGCAAATGGTAAAGAATGTGATTAAAGGCTCTTTTCCTATGTCAAAAGTTTTAGTTTTCGAGGGTAATAGCTACGTATGTTGAAAAAATGAAGAAGACTATTTTATGATTGCACATGGTAAAGAATGTGATTAAAGGCTCTTTTCCTATTTCAAAAGTTTTAGTTTTCGAGGGTAATAGCTAAGTATGTTGAAAAAATGAAGATATTAGACTATTTTATGATTGCAAATGGTAAAGAATGTGATTAAAGGCTCTTTTCCTATTTCAAAAGTTTTAGTTTTCGAGGGTAATAGCTACGTATGTTGAAAAAATGAAGATATTAGACTATTTTATGATTGCAAATGGTAAAGAATGTGATTAAAGGCTCTTTTCCTATTCAAAAGTTTTAGTTTTCGAGGGTAATAGCTACGTATGTTGAAAAAATGAAGATATTAGACTATTTTATGACTGCACATGGTAAAGAATGTGATTAAAGGCTCTTTTCCTATTTCAAAAGTTTTAGTTTTCGAGGGTAATAGCTACGTATGTTGAAAAAATGAAGATATTAGACTATTTTATGATTGCACATGGTAAAGAATGTGATTAAAGGCTCTTTTCCTATTTCAAAAGTTTTAGTTTTCGAGGGTAATAGCTAAGTATGTTGAAAAAATGAAGATATTAGACTATTTTATGATTGCAAATGGTAAAGAATGTGATTAAAGGCTCTTTTCCTATTTCAAAAGTTTTAGTTTTCGAGGGTAATAGCTACGTATGTTGAAAAAATGAAGATATTAGACTATTTTATGATTGCAAATGGTAAAGAATGTGATTAAAGGCTCTTTTCCTATGTCAAAAGTTTTAGTTTTCGAGGGTAATAGCTACGTATGTTGAAAAAATGAAGATATTAGACTATTTTATGATTGCACATGGTAAAGAATGTGATTAAAGGCTCTTTTCCTACGTCAAAAGTTTTAGTTTTCGAGGGTAATAGCTACGTATGTTGAAAAAATGAAGATATTAGACTATTTTATGATTGCAAATGGTAAAGAATGTGATTAAAGGCTCTTTTCCTATGTCAAAAGTTTTAGTTTTCGAGGGTAATAGCTACGTATGTTGAAAAAATGAAGATATTAGACTATTTTATGATTGCATATGGTAAAGAATGTGATTAAAGGCTCTTTTCCTATTCAAAAGTTTTAGTTTTCGAGGGTAATAGCTAAGTATGTTGAAAAAATGAAGATATTAGACTATTTTATGATTGCACATGGTAAAGAATGTGATTAAAGGCTCTTTTCCTATTTCAAAAGTTTTAGTTTTCGAGGGTAATAGCTACGTATGTTGAAAAAATGAAGATATTAGACTATTTTATGATTGCAAATGGTAAAGAATGTGATTAAAGGCTCTTTTCCTATGTCAAAAGTTTTAGTTTTCGAGGGTAATAGCTACGTATGTTGAAAAAATGAAGATATTAGACTATTTTATGACTGCACATGGTAAAGAATGTGATTAAAGGCTCTTTTCCTATTTCAAAAGTTTTAGTTTTCGAGGGTAATAGCTACGTATGTTGAAAAAATGAAGATATTAGACTATTTTATGATTGCACATGGTAAAGAATGTGATTAAAGGCTCTTTTCCTATTTCAAAAGTTTTAGTTTTCGAGGGTGGGTAATAGCTACGTATGTTGAAAAAATGAAGATATTAGACTATTTTATGATTGCAAATGGTAAAGAATGTGATTAAAGGCTCTTTTCCTATTTCAAAAGTTTTAGTTTTCGAGGGTAATAGCTACGTATGTTGAAAAAATGAAGATATTAGACTATTTTATGATTGCACATGGTAAAGAATGTGATTAAAGGCTCTTTTCCTATTTCAAAAGTTTTAGTTTTCGAGGGTAATAGCTACGTATGTTGAAAAAATGAAGATATTAGACTATTTTATGATTGCACATGGTAAAGAATGTGATTAAAGGCTCTTTTCCTATTTCAAAAGTTTTAGTTTTCGAGGGTAATAGCTACGTATGTTGAAAAAATGAAGATATTAGACTATTTTATGATTGCAAATGGTAAAGAATGTGATTAAAGGCTCTTTTCCTATGTCAAAAGTTTTAGTTTTCGAGGGTAATAGCTATGTATGTTGAAAAAATGAAGATATTAGACTATTTTATGATTGCACATGGTAAAGAATGTGATTAAAGGCTCTTTTCCTATTCAAAAGTTTTAGTTTTCGAGGGTAATAGCTACGTATGTTGAAAAAATGAAGATATTAGACTATTTTATGATTGCAAATGGTAAAGAATGTGATTAAAGGCTTTTTCCTCGAAAAGCTAAAACTTTTGAAATAGAAAATATTTAGACTATTTTATATTGCACATGGTAAAATGTGATTAAAGGCTCTTTTTTTCAAATAGTAGTTTTCGAAATAGTCTACGATATAGTTGTGAAAAAATGAAGATATTAGACTATTTTATGATTGCACATGGTAAAGAATGTGATTAAAGGCTCTTTTCCTATTTCAAAAGTTTTAGTTTTCGAGGGTAATAGCTACGTATGTTGAAAAAATGAAGATATTAGACTATTTTATGATTGCAAATGGTAAAGAATGTGATTAAAGGCTCTTTTCCTATTTCAAAAGTTTTAGTTTTCGAGGGTAATAGCTACGTATGTTGAAAAAATGAAGATATTAGACTATTTTATGATTGCAAATGGTAAAGAATGTGATTAAAGGCTCTTTTCCTATTTCAAAAGTTTTAGTTTTCGAGGGTAATAGCTACGTATGTTGAAAAAATGAAGATATTAGACTATTTTATGATTGCAAATGGTAAAGAATGTGATTAACATGTAGCTATTTTAGTCGAGGGTAATAGCTACTATGTTGAAAAAAAAGATATTAGACTATTTTATGATTGCACATGGTAAAGAATGTGATTAAAGGCTCTTTTCCTATTTCAAAAGTTTTAGTTTTCGAGGGTAATAGCTAAGTATGTTGAAAAAATGAAGATATTAGACTATTTTATGATTGCAAATGGTAAAGAATGTGATTAAAGGCTCTTTTCCTATTTCAAAAGTTTTAGTTTTCGAGGGTAATAGCTACGTATGTTGAAAAAATGAAGATATTAGACTATTTTATGATTGCAAATGGTAAAGAATGTGATTAAAGGCTCTTTTCCTATGTCAAAAGTTTTAGTTTTCGAGGGTAATAGCTACGTATGTTGAAAAAATGAAGATATTAGACTATTTTATGATTGCACATGGTAAAGAATGTGATTAAAGGCTCTTTTCCTATGTCAAAAGTTTTAGTTTTCGAGGGTAATAGCTACGTATGTTGAAAAAATGAAGATATTAGACTATTTTATGATTGCACATGGTAAAGAATGTGATTAAAGGCTCTTTTCCTATTTCAAAAGTTTTAGTTTTCGAGGGTAATAGCTACGTATGTTGAAAAAATGAAGATATTAGACTATTTTATGATTGCACATGGTAAAGAATGTGATTAAAGGCTCTTTTCCTATGTCAAAAGTTTTAGTTTTCGAGGGTAATAGCTACGTATGTTGAAAAAATGAAGATATTAGACTATTTTATGATTGCAAATGGTAAAGAATGTGATTAAAGGCTCTTTTCCTATTCAAAAGTTTTAGTTTTCGAGGGTAATAGCTAAGTATGTTGAAAAAATGAAGATATTAGACTATTTTATGATTGCACATGGTAAAGAATGTGATTAAAGGCTCTTTTCCTATTTCAAAAGTTTTAGTTTTCGAGGGTAATAGCTAAGTATGTTGAAAAAATGAAGATATTAGACTATTTTATGATTGCACATGGTAAAGAATGTGATTAAAGGCTCTTTTCCTATTTCAAAAGTTTTAGTTTTCGAGGGTGGGTAATAGCTAAGTATGTTGAAAAAATGAAGATATTAGACTATTTTATGATTGCAAATGGTAAAGAATGTGATTAAAGGCTCTTTTCCTATGTCAAAAGTTTTAGTTTCGAGGGTAATAGCTACGTATGTTGAAAAAATGAAGATATTAGACTATTTTATGACTTGCAAATGGTAAAGAATGTGATTAAAGGCTCTTTTCCTATTCAAAAGTTTTAGTTTTCGAGGGTAATAGCTTATGTTGAAAAAATGAAGATATTAGACTATTTTATGATTGCACATGGTAAAGAATGTGATTAAAGGCTCTTTTCCTATTTCAAAAGTTTTAGTTTTCGAGGGTAATAGCTAAGTATGTTGAAAAAATGAAGATATTAGACTATTTTATGATTGCAAATGGTAAAGAATGTGATTAAAGGCTCTTTTCCTATTTCAAAAGTTTTAGTTTTCGAGGGTAATAGCTACGTATGTTGAAAAAATGAAGATATTAGACTATTTTATGATTGCAAATGGTAAAGAATGTGATTAAAGGCTCTTTTCCTATTTCAAAAGTTTTAGTTTTCGAGGGTAATAGCTACGTATGTTGAAAAAATGAAGATATTAGACTATTTTATGATTGCAAATGGTAAAGAATGTGATTAAAGGCTCTTTTCCTATGTCAAAAGTTTTAGTTTTCGAGGGTAATAGCTACGTATGTTGAAAAAATGAAGATATTAGACTATTTTATGATTGCACATGGTAAAGAATGTGATTAAAGGCTCTTTTCCTATGTCAAAAGTTTTAGTTTTCGAGGGTAATAGCTACGTATGTTGAAAAAATGAAGATATTAGACTATTTTATGATTGCACATGGTAAAGAATGTGATTAAAGGCTCTTTTCCTATTTCAAAAGTTTTAGTTTTCGAGGGTAATAGCTACGTATGTTGAAAAAATGAAGATATTAGACTATTTTATGATTGCACATGGTAAAGAATGTGATTAAAGGCTCTTTTCCTATTTCAAAAGTTTTAGTTTTCGAGGGTAATAGCTAAGTATGTTGAAAAAATGAAGATATTAGACTATTTTATGATTGCAAATGGTAAAGAATGTGATTAAAGGCTCTTTTCCTATTTCAAAAGTTTTAGTTCTCGAGGGTAATAGCTACGTATGTTGAAAAAATGAAGATATTAGACTATTTTATGATTGCAATGGTAAAGAATGTGATTAAAGGCTCTTTTCCTATGTCAAAAGTTTTAGTTTTCGAGGGTAATAGCTACGTATGTTGAAAAAATGAAGATATTAGACTATTTTATGATTGCAAATGGTAAAGAATGTGATTAAAGGCTCTTTTCCTATTTCAAAAGTTTTAGTTTTCGAGGGTAATAGCTAAGTATGTTGAAAAAATGAAGATATTAGACTATTTTATGATTGCAAATGGTAAAGAATGTGATTAAAGGCTCTTTTCCTATTTCAAAAGTTTTAGTTTTCGAGGGTAATAGCTATGTCTGTGGAAAAAATGAAGATATTAGACTATTTTATGATTGCACATGGTAAAGAATGTGATTAAAGGCTCTTTTCCTATGTCAAAAGTTTTAGTTTTCGAGGGTAATAGCTACGTATGTTGAAAAAATGAAGATATTAGACTATTTTATGATTGCACATGGTAAAGAATGTGATTAAAGGCTCTTTTCCTATGTCAAAAGTTTTAGTTTTCGAGGGTAATAGCTACGTATGTTGAAAAAATGAAGATATTAGACTATTTTATGATTGCAAATGGTAAAGAATGTGATTAACATGTAGCTTTTCGAGGGTAATAGCTAAACTTTTGAAAAAATGAAGATATTAGACTATTTTATGATTGCAAATGGTAAAGAATGTGATTAAAGGCTCTTTTCCTATTTCAAAAGTTTTAGTTTTCGAGGGTAATAGCTACGTATGTTGAAAAAATGAAGATATTAGACTATTTTATGATTGCACATGGTAAAGAATGTGATTAAAGGCTCTTTTCCTATTTCAAAAGTTTTAGTTTTCGAGGGTAATAGCTACGTATGTTGAAAAAATGAAGATATTAGACTATTTTATGATTGCAAATGGTAAAGAATGTGATTAAAGGCTCTTTTCCTATGTCAAAAGTTTTAGTTTTCGAGGGTAATAGCTACGTATGTTGAAAAAATGAAGATATTAGACTATTTTATGATTGCACATGGTAAAGAATGTGATTAAAGGCTCTTTTCCTATTTCAAAAGTTTTAGTTTTCGAGGGTAATAGCTACGTATGTTGAAAAAATGAAGATATTAGACTATTTTATGATTGCAAATGGTAAAGAATGTGATTAAAGGCTCTTTTCCTATGTCAAAAGTTTTAGTTTTCGAGGGTAATAGCTACGTATGTTGAAAAAATGAAGATATTAGACTATTTTATGATTGCAAATGGTAAAGAATGTGATTAAAGGCTCTTTTCCTATGTCAAAAGTTTTAGTTTTCGAGGGTAATAGCTTTGTCTGAAAAAATGAAGATATTAGACTATTTTATGATTGCACATGGTAAAGAATGTGATTAAAGGCTCTTTTCCTATTCAAAAGTTTTAGTTTTCGAGGGTAATAGCTACGTATGTTGAAAAAATGAAGATATTAGACTATTTTATGATTGCAAATGGTAAAGAATGTGATTAAAGGCTCTTTTCCTATTCAAAAGTTTTAGTTTTCGAGGGTAATAGCTACGTATGTTGAAAAAATGAAGATATTAGACTATTTTATGATTGCACATGGTAAAGAATGTGATTAAAGGCTCTTTTCCTATTTCAAAAGTTTTAGTTTTCGAGGGTAATAGCTACGTATGTTGAAAAAATGAAGATATTAGACTATTTTATGATTGCACATGGTAAAGAATGTGATTAAAGGCTCTTTTCCTATTTCAAAAGTTTTAGTTTTCGAGGGTAATAGCTACGTATGTTGAAAAAATGAAGATATTAGACTATTTTATGATTGCACATGGTAAAGAATGTGATTAAAGGCTCTTTTCCTATTTCAAAAGTTTTAGTTTTCGAGGGTAATAGCTACGTATGTTGAAAAAATGAAGATATTAGACTATTTTATGATTGCAAATGGTAAAGAATGTGATTAAAGGCTCTTTTCCTATTTCAAAAGTTTTAGTTTTCGAGGGTAATAGCTACGTATGTTGAAAAAATGAAGATATTAGACTATTTTATGATTGCAAATGGTAAAGAATGTGATTAAAGGCTCTTTTCCTATGTCAAAAGTTTTAGTTTTCGAGGGTAATAGCTACGTATGTTGAAAAAATGAAGATATTAGACTATTTTATGATTGCACATGGTAAAGAATGTGATTAAAGGCTCTTTTCCTATTTCAAAAGTTTTAGTTTTCGAGGGTAATAGCTACGTATGTTGAAAAAATGAAGATATTAGACTATTTTATGATTGCAAATGGTAAAGAATGTGATTAAAGGCTCTTTTCCTATTTCAAAAGTTTTAGTTTTCGAGGGTAATAGCTACGTATGTTGAAAAAATGAAGATATTAGACTATTTTATGATTGCACATGGTAAAGAATGTGATTAAAGGCTCTTTTCCTATGTCAAAAGTTTTAGTTTTCGAGGGTAATAGCTACGTATGTTGAAAAAATGAAGATATTAGACTATTTTATGACTGCAAATGGTAATAGCAATGTGAATCAAATACGTAGCTATTACCCTCGAAAACTAAAACTTTTGAAATAGGAAAATAGCCTTTAATCAACTTCTTTACCATTTGCAATCATAAAATAGTCTAATATATTCATTTTTTCAACATACGTAGCTACTACCTCGAAAAATAGTCTATTTGAAGGCTATAGTCTGTGGAAAAAATGAAGATATTAGACAATTGTATGACTGCACATGGTAAAGAATGTGATTTAAGGCTCTTTTCCTATTTCAAAAGTTTTAGTTTTCGAGGGTAATAGCTACGTATGTTGAAAAAATGAAGATATTAGACTATTTTATGATTGCAAATGGTAAAGAATGTGATTAAAGGCTCTTTTCCTATGTCAAAAGTTTTAGTTTTCGAGGGTAATAGCTACGTATGTTGAAAAAATGAAGATATTAGACTATTTTATGATTCAATTGTATGACACATGGTAAAGAATGTGATTAAAGGCTCTTTTCCTATTTCAAAAGTTTTAGTTTTCGAGGGTAATAGCTACGTATGTTGAAAAAATGAAGATATTAGACTATTTTATGATTGCACATGGTAAAGAATGTGATTAAAGGCTCTTTTCCTATTTCAAAAGTTTTAGTTTTCGAGGGTAATAGCTACGTATGTTGAAAAAATGAAGATATTAGACTATTTTATGATTGCAAATGGTAAAGAATGTGATTAAAGGCTCTTTTCCTATGTCAAAAGTTTTAGTTTTCGAGGGTAATAGCTACGTATGTTGAAAAAATGAAGATATTAGACTATTTTATGATTGCAAATGGTAAAGAATGTGATTAAAGGCTCTTTTCCTATTTCAAAAGTTTTAGTTTTCGAGGGTAATAGCTACGTATGTTGAAAAAATGAAGATATTAGACTATTTTATGATTGCAAATGGTAAAGAATGTGATTAAAGGCTCTTTTCCTATGTCAAAAGTTTTAGTTTTCGAGGGTAATAGCTAAGTATGTTGAAAAAATGAAGATATTAGACTATTTTATGATTGCACATGGTAAAGAATGTGATTAAAGGCTCTTTTCCTATGTCAAAAGTTTTAGTTTTCGAGGGTAATAGCTACGTATGTTGAAAAAATGAAGATATTAGACTATTTTATGATTGCAAATGGTAAAGAATGTGATTAAAGGCTCTTTTCCTATGTCAAAAGTTTTAGTTTTCGAGGGTAATAGCTACGTATGTTGAAAAAATGAAGATATTAGACTATTTTATGATTGCAAATGGTAAAGAATGTGATTAAAGGCTCTTTTCCTATTTCAAAAGTTTTAGTTTTCGAGGGTAATAGCTACGTATGTTGAAAAAATGAAGATATTAGACTATTTTATGATTGCACATGGTAAAGAATGTGATTAAAGGCTCTTTTCCTATTTCAAAAGTTTTAGTTTTCGAGGGTAATAGCTACGTATGTTGAAAAAATGAAGATATTAGACTATTTTATGATTGCAAATGGTAAAGAATGTGATTAAAGGCTCTTTTCCTATTTCAAAAGTTTTAGTTTTCGAGGGTAATAGCTACGTATGTTGAAAAAATGAAGATATTAGACTATTTTATGATTGCACATGGTAAAGAATGTGATTAAAGGCTCTTTTCCTATTTCAAAAGTTTTAGTTTTCGAGGGTAATAGCTACGTATGTTGAAAAAATGAAGATATTAGACTATTTTATGATTGCAAATGGTAAAGGATGTGATTAAAGGCTCTTTTCCTATTTCAAAAGTTTTAGTTTTCGAGGGTAATAGCTACGTATGTTGAAAAAATGAAGATGTTAGACAATTTATGATTGCAAATGGTAAAGAATGTGATTAAAGGCTCTTTTCCTATGTCAAAAGTTTTAGTTTTCAAGGATAATAGCTAACGTATGTTGAAAAAATGAAGATATTAGACTATTTTATGATTGCACATGGTCAAGAATGTGATTAAAGGCTCTTTTCCTATTTCAAAAGTTTTAGTTTTCGAGGGTAATAGCTACGTATGTTGAAAAAATGAAGAAAAAATGATTGCAAATGATAAAGAATGTGATTAAAGGCTCTTTTCCTATTTCAAAAGTTTTAGTTTTCGAGGGTAATAGCTACATATGTTGAAAAAATGAAGATATTAGACTATTTTATGATTGCACATGGTAAAGAATGTGATTAAAGGCTCTTTTCCTATGTCAAAAGTTTTAGTTTTCGAGGGTAATAGCTACGTATGTTGAAAAAATGAAGATATTAGACTATTTTATGATTGCAAATGGTAAAGAATGTGATTAAAGGCTCTTTTCCTATTTCAAAAGTTTTAGTTTTCGAGGGTAATAGCTACGTATGTTGAAAAAATGAAGATATTAGACTATTTTATGATTGCAAATGGTAAAGAATGTGATTAAAGGCTCTTTTCCTATTTCAAAAGTTTTAGTTTTCGAGTGTAATAGCTACGTATGTTGAAAAATGAAGATATTAGACTATTTTATGATTGCAAATGGTAAAGAATGTGATTAAAGGCTCTTTTCCTATTTCAAAAGTTTTAGTTTTCGAGGGTAATAGCTACGTATGTTGAAAAAATGAAGATATTAGTATTTTATGATTGCAAATGGTAAAGAATGTGATTAAAGGCTCTTTTCCTATGTCAAAAGTTTTAGTTTTCGAGGGTAATAGCTACGTATGTTGAAAAAATGAAGATATTAGACTATTTTATGATTGCACATGGTAAAGAATGTGATTAAAGGCTCTTTTCCAATTTCAAAAGTTTTAGTTTTCGAGGGTAATAGCTAAATATGTTGAAAAAATGAAGATATTAGACTATTTTATTTGCAAATGGTAAAGAATGTGATTAAAGGCTCTTTTCCTATTTCAAAAGTTTTAGTTCTCGAGGGTAATAGCTACGTATGTTGAAAAAATGAAGATATTAGACTATTTTATGATTGCACATGGTAAAGAATGTGATTAAAGGCTCTTTTCCTATTTCAAAAGTTTTAGTTTTCGAGGGTAATAGCTACGTATGTTGAAAAAATGAAGATATTAGACTATTTTATGATTGCACATGGTAAAGAATGTGATTAAAGGCTCTTTTCCTATGTCAAAAGTATTAGTTTTCGAGGGTAATAGCTACGTATGTTGAAAAAATGAAGATATTAGACTATTTTATGATTGCACATGGTAAAGAATGTGATTAAAGGCTCTTTTCCTATGTCAAAAGTTTTAGTTTTCGAGGGTAATAGCTACGTATGTTGAAAAAATGAAGATATTAGACTATTTTATGATTGCAAATGGTAAAGAATGTGATTAAAGGCTCTTTTCCCATGTCAAAAGTTTTAGTTTTCGAGGGTAATAGCTACGTATGTTGAAAAAATGAAGATATTAGACTATTTTATGATTGCACATGGTAAAGAATGTGATTAAAGGCTCTTTTCCTATTTCAAAAGTTTTAGTTTTCGAGGGTAATAGCTAAGTATGTTGAAAAAATGAAGATATTAGACTATTTTATGATTGCAAATGGTAAAGAATGTGATTAAAGGCTCTTTTCCTATTTCAAAAGTTTTAGTTTTCGAGGGTAATAGCTACGTATGTTGGAAAAAATGAAGATATTAGACTATTTTATGATTGCACATGGTAAAGAATGTGATTAAAGGCTCTTTTCCTATGTCAAAAGTTTTAGTTTTCGAGGGTAATAGCTACGTATGTTGAAAAAATGAAGACATTAGACTATTTTATGATTGCAAATGGTAAAGAATGTGATCAACTATGTAGCTATTACCCTCGAAAAGCTAAAATTTTTGAAAAAATGAAGATATTAGATCATTTTTATTGCAATCATGGTAAAGAATGTGATTAAAGGCTCTTTTCCATATGTCAAAAGTAGTTATTTGAGGGTAATAGCTCTGTGGAAAAAATGAAGATATTAGACTATTTTATGACTGCACATGGTAAAGAATGTGATTAAAGGCTCTTTTCCTATTTCAAAAGTTTTAGTTTTCGAGGGTAATAGCTACTTATGTTGAAAAAATGAAGATATTAGACTATTTTATGATTGCACATGGTAAAGAATGTGATTAAAGGCTATTTTCCTATGTCAAAATTTTAGTTTTCGAGGGTAATAGCTTTGTTGAAAAAATGAAGATATTAGACTATTTTATGATTGCACATGGTAAAGAATGTGATTAAAGGCTCTTTTCCTATTTCAAAAGTTTTAGTTTTCGAGGGTAATAGCTACTATGTTGAAAAAATGAAGATATAGACTATTTTATGATTGCAAATGGTAAAGAATGTGATTAAAGGCTCTTTTCCTATTTCAAAAGTTTTAGTTTCGAGGGTAATAGCTAAGTATGTTGAAAAAATGAAGATATTAGACTATTTTATGATTGCACATGGTAAAGAATGTGATTAAAGGCTCTTTTCCTATGTCAAAAGTTTTAGTTTTCGAGGGTAATAGCTTTGACGGTTGAAAAAATGAAGATATTAGACTATTTTATGATTGCACATGGTAAAGAATGTGATTAAAGGCTCTTTTCCTATTTCAAAAGTTTTAGTTTTCGAGGGTAATAGCTACGTATGTTGAAAAAATGAAGATATTAGACTATTTTATGAATTGCAAATGGTAAAGAATGTGATTAAAGGCTCTTTTCCTATTTCAAAAGTTTTAGTTTTCGAGGGTAATAGCTACGTATGTTGAAAAAATGAAGATATTAGACTATTTTATGATTGCAAATGGTAAAGAATGTGATTAAAGGCTCTTTTCCTATTTCAAAAGTTTTAGTTTTCGAGGGTAATAGCTAGTATGTTGAAAAAATGAAGATATTAGACTATTTTATGATTGCCAATGGTAAAGAATGTGATTAAAGGCTCTTTTCCTATTTCAAAAGTTTTAGTTTTCGAGGGTAATAGCTACGTATGTTGAAAAAATGAAGATATTAGACTATTTTATGATTGCAAATGGTAAAGAATGTGATTAAAGGCTCTTTTCCTATTTCAAAAGTTTTAGTTTTCGAGGGTAATAGCTACATATGTTGAAAAAATGAAGATATTAGACTATTTTATGATTGCAAATGGTAAAGAATGTGATTAAAGGCTCTTTTCCTATTTCAAAAGTTTTAGTTTTCGAGGGTAATAGCTATGTCTGTGGAAAAAATGAAGATATTAGACAATTTTATGATTGCACATGGTAAAGAATGTGATTAAAGGCTCTTTTCCTATTCAAAAGTTTTAGTTTTCGAGGGTAATAGCTACGTATGTTGAAAAAATGAAGATATTAGACTATTTTATGATTGCACATGGTAAAGAATGTGATTAAAGGCTCTTTTCCTATGTCAAAAGTTTTAGTTTTCGAGGGTAATAGCTACGTATGTTGAAAAAATGAAGATATTAGACTATTTTATGACTGCAAATGGTAAAGAATGTGATTAAAGGCTCTTTTCCTATTTCAAAAGTTTTAGTTTTCGAGGGTAATAGCTACGTATGTTGAAAAAATGAAGATATTAGACTATTTTATGATTGCAAATGGTAAAGAATGTGATTAAAGGCTCTTTTCCTATTTCAAAAGTTTTAGTTTTCGAGGGTAATAGCTACGTATGTTGAAAAAATGAAGATATTAGACAATTTTATGATTGCACATGGTAAAGAATGTGATTAAAGGCTCTTTTCCTATGTCAAAAGTTTTAGTTTTCGAGGGTAATAGCTACGTATGTTGAAAAAATGAAGATATTAGACTATTTTATGATTGCAAATGGTAAAAATGTGATTAAAGGCTCTTTTCCTATGTCAAAAGTTTTAGTTTTCGAGGGTAATAGCTACGTATGTTGAAAAAATGAAGATATTAGACTATTTTATGATTGCACATGGTAAAGAATGTGATTAAAGGCTCTTTTCCTATGTCAAAAGTTTTAGTTTTCGAGGGTAATAGCTACGTATGTTGAAAAAATGAAGATATTAGACTATTTTATGATTGCAAATGGTAAAGAATGTGATTAAAGGCTCTTTTCCTATGTCAAAAGTTTTAGTTTTCGAGGGTAATAGCTACGTATGTTGAAAAAATGAAGATATTAGACTATTTTATGATTGCAAATGGTAAAGAATGTGATTAAAGGCTCTTTTCCTATGTCAAAAGTTTTAGTTTTCGAGGGTAATAGCTACGATGTTGAAAAAATGAAGATATTAGACTATTTTATGATTGCAAATGGTAAAGAATGTGATTAAAGGCTCTTTTCCTATTTCAAAAGTTTTAGTTTTCGAGGGTAATAGCTACGTATGTTGAAAAAATGAAGATATTAGACTATTTTATGATTGCAAATGGTAAAGAATGTGATTAAAGGCTCTTTTCCTATGTCAAAAGTTTTAGTTTTCGAGGGTAATAGCTACGTATGTTGAAAAAATGAAGATATTAGACTATTTTATGATTGCACATGGTAAAGAATGTGATTAAAGGCTCTTTTCCTATTTCAAAAGTTTTAGTTTTCGAGGGTAATAGCTACGTTGTTGGAAAAAATGAAGATATTAGACTATTTTATGATTGCAAATGGTAAAGAATGTGATTAAAGGCTCTTTTCCTATTCAAAAGTTTTAGTTTTCGAGGGTAATAGCTACGTATGTTGAAAAAATGAAGATATTAGACTATTTTATGATTGCACATGGTAAAGAATGTGATTAAAGGCTCTTTTCCTATGTCAAAAGTTTTAGTTTTCGAGGGTAATAGCTACGTATGTTGAAAAAATGAAGATATTAGACTATTTTATGATTGCAAATGGTAAAGAATGTGATTAAAGGCTCTTTTCCTATTTCAAAAGTTTTAGTTTTCGAGGGTAATAGCTACGTATGTTGAAAAAATGAAGATATTAGACTATTTTATGATTGCAAATGGTAAAGAATGTGATTAAAGGCTCTTTTCCTATGTCAAAAGTTTTAGTTTTCGAGGGTAATAGCTACGTATGTTGAAAAAATGAAGATATTAGACTATTTTATGATTGCACATGGTAAAGAATGTGATTAAAGGCTCTTTTCCTATTTCAAAAGTTTTAGTTTTCGAGGGTAATAGCTACGTATGTTGAAAAAATGAAGATATTAGACTATTTTATGATTGCAAATGGTAAAGAATGTGATTAAAGGCTCTTTTCCTATTTCAAAAGTTTTAGTTTTCGAGGGTAATAGCTACGTATGTTGAAAAAATGAAGATATTAGACTATTTTATGATTGCAAATGGTAAAGAATGTGATTAAAGGCTCTTTTCCTATGTCAAAAGTTTTAGTTTTCGAGGGTAATAGCCATGTTGTGGAAAAAATGAAGATATTAGACTATTTTATGATTGCAAATGGTAAGGAATTGATTAAGGCTCTTTTCCTATGTCAAAAGTTTAGTTTTCGAGGGTAATAGCTACGTATTTGAAAAAATGAAGATATTAGACAATTTTATGATTGCAAATGGTAAAGAATTGATTAAAGGCTCTTTTCCTATTTCAAAAGTTTTAGTTTTCGGGGTAAGAGCTACGTATGTCTGTGGAAAAAATGAAGATATTAGACAATTTTATGATTGCACATGGTAAAGAATGTGATTAAAGGCTCTTTTCCTATTTCAAAAGTTTTAGTTTTCGAGGGTAATAGCTACGTATGTTGAAAAAATGAAGATATTAGACTATTTTATGATTGCAAATGGTAAAGAATGTGATTAAAGGCTCTTTTCCTATTTCAAAAGTTTTAGTTTTCGAGGGTAATAGCTACGTATGTTGAAAAAATGAAGATATTAGACTATTTTATGATTGCAAATGGTAAAGAATGTGATTAAAGGCTCTTTTCCTATGTCAAAAGTTTTAGTTTTCGAGGGTAATAGCTACGTATGTTGGAAAAAATGAAGATATTAGACTATTTTATGATTGCAAATGGTAAAGAATGTGATTAAAGGTCTTTTCCTATTTCAAAAGTTTTAGTTTTCGAGGGTAATAGCTATGTCTGTGGAAAAAATGAAGATATTAGACTATTTTATGATTGCAAATGGTAAAGAATGTGATTAAAGGCTCTTTTCCTATGTCAAAAGTTTTAGTTTTCGAGGGTAATAGCTACGTATGTTGAAAAAATGAAGATATTAGACTATTTTATGATTGCAAATGGTAAAGAATGTGATTAAAGGCTCTTTTCCTATTTCAAAAGTTTTAGTTTTCGAGGGTAATAGCTACGTATGTTGAAAAAATGAAGATATTAGACTATTTTATGATTGCAAATGGTAAAGAATGTGATTAAAGGCTCTTTTCCTATTTCAAAAGTTTTAGTTTTCGAGGGTAATAGCTAAGTATGTTGAAAAAATGAAGATATTAGACTATTTTATGATTGCAAATGGTAAAGAATGTGATTAAAGGCTCTTTTCCTATGTCAAAAGTTTTAGTTTTCGAGGGTAATAGCTACTTGTTAAAAAATGAAGATATTAGACTATTTTATGATTGCACATGGTAAAGAATGTATTAAAGGCTCTTTTCCTATGTCAAAAGTTTTAGTTTTCGAGGGTAATAGCTTATGTTGAAAAAATGAAGATATTAGACTATTTTATGATTGCAAATGGTAAAGAATGTGATTAAAGGCTCTTTTCCCTATTTCAAAAGTTTTAGTTTTCGAGGGTAATAGCTACGTATGTTGAAAAAATGAAGATATTAGAATATTTTATGATTGCAAATGGTAAAGAATGTGATTAAAGGCTCTTTTCCTATGTCAAAAGTTTTAGTTTTCGGGGGTAAGAGCTACGTATGTTGAAAAAATGAAGATATTAGACTAATTTATGATTGCAAATGGTAAAGAATGTGATTAAAGGCTCTTTTCCTATTTCAAAAGTTTTAGTTTTCGAGGGTAATAGCTACGTATGTTGAAAAAATGAAGATATTAGACTATTTTATGATTGCACATGGTAAAGAATGTGATTAAAGGCTCTTTCCTATGTCAAAGTTTTAGTTTTCGAGGGTAATAGCTATGTCCGTTGAAAAAATGAAGATATTAGACTATTTTATGATTGCAAATGGTAAAGAATGTGATTAAAGGCTCTTTTCCTATGTCAAAAGTTTTAGTTTTCGAGGGTAATAGCTACGTATGTTGAAAAAATGAAGATATTAGACTATTTTATGATTGCACATGGTAAAGAATGTGATTAAAGGCTCTTTTCCTATGTCAAAAGTTTTAGTTTTCGAGGGTAATAGCTACGTATGTTGAAAAAATGAAGATATTAGACTATTTTATGATTGCACATGGTAAAGAATGTGATTAAAGGCTCTTTTCCTATGTCAAAAGTTTTAGTTTTCGAGGGTAATAGCTACGTATGTTGAAAAAATGAAGATATTAGACTATTTCATGATTGCAAATGGTAAAGAATGTGATTAAAGGCTCTTTTCCTATTCAAAAGTTTTAGTTTTCGAGGGTAATAGCTTATGTTGTGGAAAAAATGAAGAATTAGACTATTTTATGATTGCACATGGTAAAGAATGTGATTAAAGGCTCTTTTCCTATTTCAAAAGTTTTAGTTTTCGAGGGTAATAGCTACGTATGTTGAAAAAATGAAGATATTAGACTATTTTATGATTGCAAATGGTAAAGAATGTGATTAAAGGCTCTTTTCCTATTTCAAAAGTTTTAGTTTTCGAGGGTAATAGCTACGTATGTTGAAAAAATGAAGATATTAGACTATTTTATGATTGCAAATGGTAAAGAATGTGATTAAAGGCTCTTTTCCTATTTCAAAAGTTTTAGTTTTCGAGGGTAATAGCTACGTATGTTGAAAAAATGAAGATATTAGACTATTTTATGATTGCAAATGGTAAAGAATGTGATTAAAGGCTCTTTTCCTATTTCAAAAGTTTTAGTTTTCGAGGGTAATAGCTATGTCTGTTGAAAAAATGAAGATATTAGACTATTTTATGATTGCAAATGGTAAAGAATGTGATTAAAGGCTCTTTTCCTATGTCAAAAGTTTTAGTTTTCGAGGGTAATAGCTACGTATGTTGAAAAAATGAAGATATTAGACTATTTTATGATTGCACATGGTAAAGAATGTGATTAAAGGCTCTTTTCCTATTTCAAAAGTTTTAGTTTTCGAGGGTAATAGCTTTGTTCTGTGGAAAAAATGAAGATATTAGTCAATTTTATGATTGCACATGGTAAAGAATGTGATTAAAGGCTCTTTTCCTA
>NW_027065458.1:0-21506 GCF_032884065.1 Artemia franciscana
ATTTGTTTCGTCACATCAAGTAGCAACTACATGCGCAGACGTTATAATTTCGCCTATCTCTAATCACCTGACAGTCCTAGCTAGATTAAACTTCACATAAAAAAAAAAACAAGTACTGAAGCGTAATATACGGATCCGAGATCTGAAGCCAGCGAACATTAAAATGTTTTCAGAAGAGGTAGGTGCTGTAAATTGGGAGAGTATATTTAGGGAGAATAACCCATCTTTGGCTTTTGAAAAGTTCAACACCACACTGCTAGGTATTTATGACTTGACATGCCCACTGAAAAGCATGAAAATAAGAAAAAAAGCAACAAGAAAACCGTGGGTTGATGATGAGCTGTTGCGAATGATTGATATAAGAAATGCTTTGTAAGCTGCACACATCAATGAACCAAATGGGTTTAGTTCTACACAGTTTAAGGAAAACGTAATCTAGTTAACTCTACTAGAAAAAGAAAATGAGAGACTTTTATAGCAAAGAATTTAAGAAAAATGTATTAAACCCTAAAGCCACTTGGAAAATTATTAATGAAGTGATCAGAGGTAGTACTGCTCCACAACAGAATAGCCTAAATGCTGGTGGCGAAATAGTTCGAGATCTTGACGAAGTATGTGATTTATTTGCTCATCATTTCTCGAAGATTGGTGAAACTCTTCAGAGTGAAGCAACAGTGAACAAGGAGTTGCTGATAGAAGAATCAACTTTTGAAGACCTAAGAGGTCAATATTTGAAATGAAATTAGAACCCTGTGATTCTGTAGAAATAGAGAAGATTGTTTCTGCAATAAAATCAAACAGTACTGGGACCTATGGCCTCAACCTACGAACTCTAAAATCAGTGCTTCCGAATATTCTTCCAGTACTAGTATTTTTAATAAATCTGTCAATGGCAGAGGGTCAATTTCCCCGTTCGCTTAAAATGGCCAAAATCATCCCGCTTCCAAAGTCTGGGACTCTAAGTGACCTTTCAAATTGGAGACCTATATCAATACTATCCATCATTTCAAAGCTATATGAAAAAATAGTGCACAAAAAACTATATGAGCATCTAACAAATTGCGGATTTCTGTCTGAAACTCAATTTGGATTTAGAAAAAGACATTCAAATGTGCATGCCGCTTTAAACTTAACTGATAAGGTAAACGATGCACTGGAAAAAAAAAAATTGCATGACAATTTTCATTGATTTTAAGACAGCTTTTGATACTGTTGATTTTGGAATTTTATTGGATAACATCCAACATTTCATTTCCATTTCGTTTCCATCTCCATTGAATCTCCATCTCCAAACGAATCGTTTCATTTTCATTTTGCTTTGCAGAATGGAGATTTCAATATCGTACGTTCACCAGCGTACCTTAAAACAAAGGTGAAAAATAGCATTAAAATTGTGGAATGAACAGCTAGCCTTCCACTAACTCTATTTTTGGGTAGGTCAAGGAAAAAGAAAAATATTCGGGGAGTTTTCGGGGATTCGGGGAACATTGTTTTTATGGGGTCCTAGGGTGGATTTTTTTAGTTTTTAAAATTTTAATCGAATGACTTTGAAAAAAATTAACGAGGGAGGGAGAGGTATCTAGTTGCCATCCGATTGTTTTGGTTGCACAATGGGAACCTAGAACTGTTATTTCCGTCCAAGCAAGTCCTCTCCTGTCTTATATGACCACTGGTTCATTACTATAAACCTTGTAAAATAAAAAATAAACACGGATCCATGATTTTTCTTCTAGCAAGAATTACAAAACTTAAAGTTTTTGTAGACAAAAGCTAAAAACCTTTACAGTATGATTTTCTGATATGCCGAATCTAATGCTGTGATTTTTATTGAGATGCTTTGACTTTTTAGTGGCGTTCACACCCTGTCGAAAAAAATTATATCTAGATCTAAAAAAGTTAGGTTATATGGGAACTTGGTGACCCACAATGTAAGAATAAAGATATGATCATCATTGATGTTGTCTCTCTACAACGTTGAGTTGTTTTCGTGTCCTTAAAAATGACCCTCACAGAGTATAAATTCGATGCTATGGTCAAACCTACGATCTATTATACAAATAAAACGAATTGGTTCTGTTGAATTAATTTGTCGTCAATAATCGTCAATTACCTTTTCGTTTAGTAATCATTTAGTATTTTG
Organism: Artemia franciscana; assembly: GCF_032884065.1. Classification (NCBI taxonomy): domain Eukaryota; kingdom Metazoa; phylum Arthropoda; class Branchiopoda; order Anostraca; family Artemiidae; genus Artemia; species Artemia franciscana. The sequence goes on from NW_027065458.1 coordinate 2,141, forward strand.
GATTTGAGATGGTTAATCTTTGGTAGGCGTGTGAGGGAGCAGTACAAAATGACTTGATCAAGTCATTTTCCCCGATTCAAACATCTGGGGGAGGCTGAAGGGAGAGGAAAAAGTAGAAAAATTGAGGTATTTTTAACTTGCGAGTAGGTGATCGGATCTTAATGAATTTTGATATTTAGAAGGGTCTCGTGACTCAGAGCTCTTATTTTAAATCCCGACCGGCATTAAGCCTCTGATTTTCCTTTTAAAGCAACCTATTGCTTCTTAGAATTTTGGTAGAGCTCATACCACATGAACTCTTGGCTCTTGGCTTTTCCGACCTCGTCACAAATGCCATATGAGCTTTTAGCTCTTGTTTAGTTATCTGCTTGAGAATTCAAATATTCGATTGTAAGTAAAAATTTGAACAAGATATAATTGTTTAACCAACATTTCCTATGAAGTGTAGTTTTGTTGCATAAGTTCTTAATATTCAATTAATATTTTGCAGGATGTTTAAATAAATCAAAATTATATATGAACATGAAGATTTTCAAAAAGGCGACTAATTCACATCCCAAGACTGGTTTACATTATTAAGTATACATATTAATTTGAAGCGTATTTTGTATTCAGTTAAGCACAAATTGTTTTCTGGTTTTGAGAAGGCATGGGGCTTATCAGCCCTACTCATGTTAATTTTTGCTCGTTTCGAGTTTGACTCAGCTATTTATTCAATACCAAAAACAGGTTTTTGTAACTGCAAGTAAGGAGCGGCATTAAAAAAATCAGAAATGATTCCGTATAGGAAAGGGGTTGCCCCCATCTCGACACTTGGCTCTTTACGCTAAAGTTTGACTGTTTCTTACAACTCTTCTTTTTAAATCAATAAAAAACTTAAGCGTAAAGTGCGAGGCGTTGAGAAGGGAGAACCTCTATCATATACGGAATAATTTCCGAATATAAAATAACAAAATATAGTTCTTTTTTTATCTAATTCCGGAAAGTTTTTTTTTAATTAAAGCAAATTTTTGATTTTGGCTCACCGCACATGAGTAATTAAAACGAACCTTCCATATTTCCATATTTGAACTTTTTTTACGATTTTTTTTTTAGTAATAAATATACGTAACCTACAAATTAACTTTTGTAACGAACTTCTATATTTGTTTATCTTTATTACGTATATGAGGGGGTTCGCCCCCTCGTCAATACCTCGCTCTTTTCACTAAAGCTTGAATTTTGTCCCAATTCTTTAATAATGACCCCTGAATCACAAAGGCTATACAATAAATAATTAAAATTACTAAAAATACTTCAGCATAAAGAGCATGGTACTATGGAGGAGATGAACCCCTTATTTACATAAAAATTTCCGTTCTTTTTTTTGCTGAATTTTTTCTCACTTTTTTTAATTAATGCTAGAAAATCCTGCAGCCCCTTCATGGAAATTCTCTTCTTTTCATGACAAACTCCTCCATGGAAAGATCCCCCAGGTAACTCCTTCCCTCCGCTCCTTCCCTTAAATACGAAAAATCCCTCCTGAAAACTACTGTCCACTTCCCAATAACCCTTAATATAGGTAAACAATGGTCAAAGTTTGTAACTTAGACCTATTTTTTTTTTTCACTTAAAAAGGGCACTAAATTTTCATTACCATTAAAATTAGTCCTTTTGCGACATTCTAGGGCCACTGGGTCGATACAACCACCCTGGAAAAAAAAACCCGCATTCGTGATTTTTCTTCTGGCAAAAAAAAATTACAAACCCACATTTTGTAGATAGGAACTTGAAACTCCTGCAGTGTGGTTCTCTGATACGCTGAATTTGATGGTGTGATTTTCGTTAGCATTTAATGACTTTTAAGGGCTGTTCCCAGCAATTTTCTAAAATAAGGCGAATTTTCTCAGGCTCGTAACTTTTGATGGGTTAGACTGAACTTGATGAAGCTTATATATTTAAAATCAGCATAAAAATTTCATTCTTTTGATGTAACTATTGGTATTAAAATTCCATTTTTTAGAGTTTCGGTTATCATTGAGGCAGGTCACTGCTTATTACAGTTCCTTACCACGAACTGTTTGATCGTAACTTCTGTTTGTTTTGAGTTTCATTTATTTATGAAGTGATCTGTGGTAGTTTTATTCTTGGGAGAGTATCATCTTTATTCTTGTTTATTTTTGACTTAATGTAGCTCTTTACTTTTTTTGAAATGATGTCTGATGGGAAAAGTTTTTACATAAATTAAAAGTAAAAAATAGAAGAAATATTATAGTAGTTTCATTTAAATGTAAATGCAACACTGACAACAAGCAAGTTAAACTAAGCGAAGTTAAACAAGCTTGAAATGCAAGTAATTAAGCAAAGCAGTTCAAAACCATTAGGGTAGATGAAGGTTCGCTAAGGTCAATTTTGGCCCAAGATTTGTTACCTTTGAATTCCTCTGCTTCATCTGCCTCCTTGGTAGTCGGGTTAATTCCAGGTATTCGTTATTCTTTTATTCCTCATCATTTATCCTTTTTATTTGTCTATTCTTTATTAGACGTTAGTTATTCTTTTTTTGAATTCTTCGCTTCAAGATTTTCTTTTTTTTCTGTTCTCTTTCAGGTCTATTAACTGTTATTCCATGATTTGAGTTATAGATGGTGCTTAAACACAATCACAGGACAACAGTATAGACTACTTTGGATTCAAATTCAATCGCAATGCCCCTACAGATGCTCTATTCACAATGCTCCAGTACATTCAGAATGGTCCATTACTAAAGGAAGATTTGGCTTAATGCTCCCTTCACAAGCACCCAGTATCAGTACCGTTTTTGTTTTCAATCATGAATAAAATTAACTCTGTTCCATTGTGGGAGTCTTCTCTTCTAAACTAGAGCCGTTCAATAGAAAAACTACAAATAAAGCCTTACCATCACATAGGGTGTGCCATTGCTACCGAAAGCATTGCCCAATCTCCCTCGGAACGTCTACGCGTACCAGCTTACATCTTGGTCTTGAGGGATAAAGACCAACTACAGATCAAATTGGAACCTGTAGAGTCGTCCAACGATAAAACTACATTTTCAAGCCATGCCTGGTTAACAAGGGAGTCCTGGCCACAGCTCTAATGAAAGTATTGAAAGCTTGATATAATGATGCTCCTTGTAACGAGGAGCGAATTTTTTTTTAGAATATTTAAGGCTAAAAACAATTTGTTGAGGACATTTCTTGCCTCTCTGACTTGATGAATTTAAGATGCATCAATGTATTTACTGAGTTTGAACTTCTTTCATGATTATCTCCCTTAAAGTTCTCGCTTTCCTCAAATTTTCTGTTTCAGCCTATCTTCATCCTATTAGGTTTTAGGCAGCGTTTCATGATTTTATTGTGGGGGCCGCTACAATGGGACGATTGAAGTCTCTGCAGTGTATGTATTTTTAAAAAAGTAGTCGGCTTGAAAGCACTTTGGCTCTTAAAGGTGACCTAGGTTTACCAAATTTGTGTCATAAGAGCATTATCAAGATGATCAAATTTTTGTTACAGATATTACATTTGCCCAATAACCGTCTAGTGAAGGCGGCTCACAATAACTTGTTGAAATCTTCTAAAAAGGCGAGGTGGCCAAAACAAATTAAAGCCACGCTGGAAGAAACTGGTTTCTCATGGGCATGGAATAATAACCAGGGTCCCCACTGCAAACCTAATGATTTCCTTGGTATGTTGGATTTGGTTCTTTACCACCAAATGATTAAAGTAGCGAATGATTTTATAACCAGATTAAAGTAGTGTATTGAGAGGAGTTTTAGTTGATACTGAACTTACCGTGGAGCGTGCTAAGGTGTTGGTTGTAGGTGTTTGCAAATTTTATTTCCATAGCGTAGGGCACACTTGGATTCTTATGATGATTAAATAAAAAAAACAAGTTTTTTTTAAATAAAAGTAAGAAGCGACATTAAAACTTAAAACGAACAGAAATTACTCCGTATATGAAAGGGGCTTTTCTTCCTCAACGCCTCCCTCTGAACGCTAAAGTTTGACTCTTTCTCTTAGCTCTACTTTTTTAAAAAGGAAAAAAACTTTAGCGTAAAGAGCGGGAAGTTGAGGAAGAAAAGCCCCTTTCATATACGGAGTAATTTCTGTTCGTTTTAAGCTTTAATGTCGCTCCTTACTTTCGTTTAAAAAAAGTTGTTTTTTTATTTAATTTCTGGACGTTTTTTAATTCATGCATGTTTTGTTCTTGGCTCTCCGCATATGAATAATTAAAACGAAATTTGCATATTAATTTTCTTTTTGGCTAAATGGCTTTCTCATAGTTTTAATCGGAAGATCTTGAGAAAAGTATATATTTTTTTTATATGAGGGAGTTCACCCCTCGTTGATACCTCGCTCTTTACACTAAAGCTTAAATTATATCCCAATTCCTTAAGAATGACCCTTGAATCACAAAGGCCGTAGAATAAATAGTTGAAATTACTAAAAATAATTTCGCGTAAAGAGCGAGGTATTACGACGAGGTAAACCCCTTATATATGCAATAATTTCTCCGCGTTTTAAGTTTTAATGCTGCTCCTCACTTTCAGTAGAAAAAACTTCTAATATTTATTTTTTCCTTATTTTTTTAAATAATGCAAAAAAAATCCTGCGCCCCCTTCATTGAAAGTCTCTTCCCCCATGAGAAGTTTTTCCATGGAAAGATCCTCCCGCGTAACCCCCCACCTCAAATCTCCCTACCAAATCAAAAAAATCCCCCTGAAAACGTCCGTACACTTCCCAGTAACCATTACTATGTTTAACCACAGGTCAAAGTTTGTAACTTGCAACCCCACCCAGGGACACTGCGGGGTAGTAAGTCGTCCCCAAAGACATAGTTATTAGGTTTTTTGACTATGGTGAATAAAACGGCTATCTCAGAATTCCGATCCGGTGACTTTTGGGAAAAAATGAGCGTGGGAGGGGGCCTAGGTGCCCTCCAATTTTTTTAGTCACTTAAAAAGGGAACTAGAACTTTTAATTTTCGTTAGAATAAGCCTTCCCACGACATTCTAGGACGACTGAGTCGATACGATCACCCCTGGAAAAAAAAAACAAATAAACACGCATCCGTGATTTGTCTTCTGGCAAAAAATGCAAAATTCCACTTTTTTGTAGATAGGAGCTTGAAAATTGTACAATAAGGTTCTCTGATACGCTGAATCTGATGGTGCGATTTTCGTTAAGATTGTATGACTTTTAGGGGGTGTTTTCCCTTTGTTTCTAAAATGAGGCAAATTTTCTCAGGCTCGTAACTTTTGATAGGTCAGACTAATCTTGATGAAAATTATATATTTGAAATCAGCATTAAAATTTAATTTTTTTATGTAGCTATTGGTATCAAAATTCCATTTTTTAGAGTTTTGGTTACTATTGAGCCAGGTCGCTCCTTACTACAGTTCGTTACCACGAACTGTTTGAAAATGGCACGGGAGGCTGGTCTGTTTGCGCCCTTTGTTGGGAATATCATAGAGACGTAGAACATTTTATGAGTAATTGTCAAAGTTTGGATTATTTACAGAATTAATTTTTTTTTTTGGGGGGGATAGGATGCATCATGGCTCCCATTTATCTTGGAGACCTTTTATAGGGAGCTAACTATTGTGGTGGAAAGTTTTATAGAAAATGTTTTGGAGGGGGCTATCCCTCCTCAATACCTTTCTCTTTACGCTGAAGTCTGACTTTTTGCTCCAATTACTTAAGAATGACTCTTGAAACACAAGTTCTGTTTAAATAGAACAATAAGCTTTTTAAAAACTCAAAAACCTTAGCATAAATAGCGAGGGATTGATGTGGAGCGACCCCTCGTAAACGTAAAAAATTCTATTTGTTTTAAGTTTTAATATTACTCCTTGATTTCAATTGAAAGACAAAATTATTTTTCATTTTTTGTTTATAAGTCCGCATGCCTCAATGACGATTTTGTATACATTTATATCTCAAGGCCATTGGTGAAATTTTAGGCACTTGATAAAATAAATTCTTAAGATTTCAGTCATATGTGTAATTGCTGAGAATCTCTTGTTTTCATAAGAAAGTATTAAGCAGAGCCAGCCTTTTGGGGTGGCAAGTGGTATAACCCCACCAGGCCTGCTCATAACATACCATTGACCCTAGTGCTCCAAAAACCCAACTGGGGACCCGTGCTAATAAACATGTTACGATTTATAATCACATAATTGATTTTATGACTTCACGAGGGGTCTCACAGAAAAAGCAGTAAAATCTAAGGCTGGAGTATCCAAATATGCCACCCCTTTTTTAATGTTCAGCGGCGCCAAAGGTTATAAAACTGTCAAAAATTATTATAAGTGTCAAAATCCCTCCTTTATTTAAGTCTTGTGTCCGTCTTTATCTGATAAATGCCCCTATCTTTTGTGTCTTTGGTTAATTTGATTCACCCCCAATCTGGGACTTATCCCCCTGCTGAATCCTATCGATCACATTGATTTTGCTCCCCCTGAAGGCTACAACATTATTCCTCTCGTTCACAATGTGACCAAAACATCAGGTCCTGCGTGGTGGCTGCACAAGGCTCTACGCATAAGTAAGGTGGCTTTTGGTATTAAGTCAATGGCAAAGAAAGTGTAGTAGTAACTGGAATGGTCATAGCCTATTTTACGAGACTTTTGGGGTTTTTCAAGTATTATAAATTGTACATAGCAAATAGCGATCATTTGTCTTAAAACTCATTCGTAACACTTAAATGAGAAAAAAAGATACAGTTTTGGATAATAACTAGACAATGTTATTTTTTATCCTTCATAAGTATACTTAATCTATTACATTAGTCATAGCTATAAATATCACTGCATGAAGATAAAAGTGAGACTCACTAGCGTTGCCCGTAGTAGAGGGCCATATGGTAAGTCTTTTAAGGTTGTTTTATTTAACTCGGATAAATCTCAGAAGGGGCTTATTAGATTAAAAATTAAAAATTCAAGTTCTTTTTATAAGGGTCGATTCAAGGGTTGCCAGGTCTTCTCCCGTGCCCTTTTTCCTTAAAAACATTTGATCAGGTTTTGACTTATCCTTTTTTTTCAAAACCATCCAAAGGTCAAATAACTATGTCTATGTGGCTTATCTGTAACTTAGCTGAATAGAAAAACTCAACCAAAGCAAAATAATCTATGTACGAGCATGCTGCTGCTACTTGAATGGAGCCGGATGCAAGAGATATAATTACTGACGGCAAATTGTACGTGTAAAACTTAAGGAATAGTAGACACTTCAGAAATAAAACTTCCAAAAACCATAGAACTTTGCAAGTTTCTATATAGAATTGATCCATCTCCTCCGCTTTCGTGCTGGAGATTTTAACCCACAATGAGTTTTTTAAGACTTGAGTCTTTGCAAAGCTCAGGTAATCTCCTCCCCCACTTCTAAACAAGTCACACGAGAGTGCATCGACGTACACAATTTTGCTGTTGAAAATATATGGCTTGAATGGGAACTTGAAAGCTCTGCAGTGGGATTTTCTGAAGCACTAAAGCTCAGGGTGCAATTTCCAATAATATTCCTTGACTTCAGTCAGTCAATTGGCCTTTTTACTCATTTTTTAGTGTGATTTTTTTCCAAAACGGGCCATGTCCTAGCTTCTCGCTTGCAGGAATTAGTAGTCAGCAATGTTTTCGGTGCCAAATTTTCCTTTTTGAGTCTGGAAGCATTGAAAAACTTTGTTGAAAAGTCCTTTGACTTTCCTCCCTGTGAAGTTTTTTTTTGTTATATTACTACTTCTACTACTACTACTACTAATAACTCACTGCAGCACCAAGCCGCCTGAGGCCAACACAGCTACGCACGCTCCTCCTCCAACCTAATCTATTTAAAGCCTCGCTCTTTTCACCCTCCCAGGAAGTTCCCATTTCCTTTAAATCTTTATTTATGACATCCTCCCAACCCAGACAAGGAAGACCTGCTTTCCGTGTAGCCGCAGACGGTTGGCCAAAAAGGACAATCTTCGGTAATCTGTCATCCTTCATCCGTAGAACGTGGCCTAGCCATCTCGACCTTTCTTTCATTATAGCCCCAGAAAGCGGGATTGAAACACACTTTTCGTACAACCTACTGTTTGAAATACGGTCAGTCAGCCGGGTACACAGAACAAACCGTAGGCAATTTCTCTGGAAAACATCTAGTAAATTTTCATCTGCTTTTCGGAGTGCCCATGCGTCAGAGCCATATTTGACCACTGTCATTACTGTAGCTTCCAATATTCTAATCTTGGTTTGTAGGCTTATCTTTCTATTCTTCCAAACTTTTTTTAACTGTGAAAAAACACCCTGAGCTTTAGCTATTGAGGCCTAGCAAGTCATTTCTAGGTAATCTGTGGTTCTTCTTTTTTGTTTTTGAAAAGATAGCGATTGATGTGTTTTATTGTTAAATAAAAAAACAATACCAACAACAACAGTCATTTTTGGAGTCTAACTTTTTGTATCGTATATTCTAACGTATATTCAGAAAACCGCTCTACCTGGGCGAACAATTTCTGCTCAGAGGCCTAGCAAGTCATTTCTAGGTAATCTGTGGTTCTTCTTTTTTGTTTTTGAAAAGATTGCGATTCATGTGTTGTATTGTTAAATAAGAAAAAAAATACCAACAATAACAGTCTTTTTAGAGTCTAATTTTTTGTATTGTATAATCAGGACCGCTCTTCCTGTGCAAACAATTTCTGCTCAGAGGCATAGCGAGTCATTTCTAGGTAATCTGTGGTTCTTCTTTTTTGTTTTTGCAAAGATTGCGATTCTTGTGTTGTATGGTTAAATAAGAAAACAATACCAACAACAACATTCATTTTTAGAGTCTAAACTTTTTGTATCGTATATTCTAACGTATATTCAGGAAACCGCTCTACCTGGGCGAACAATTTCTGCTCAGAGGCCTAGACAGTCATTTCTAGGTAATCTGTGGTTTTTCTTTTTTGATTTTGCAAAGATTGCGATTCATGTGTTGCATTGTTAAATAAGAAAAAAATACCAAATATAACAGTCTTTTTAGAGTCTAATTTTTTTTGTATTGTATAATCAGGTAACCGCTCTTCCTGGGCGAACAATTTCTGCTCAGAGGCATAGCTAGTCATTTCTAGGTAATCTTTGGTTCTTCTTTTTTGTTTTTGCAGAGATTGCGATTCATGTGTTGTATGGTTCAATAAGAAAACAATTCCAACAACAACAGTCATTTTTAGAGTCTAAACTTTTTGTATCGTATTTTCTAAAGTATATTCAGGAAACCGCTCTACCTGGGCGAACAATTTCTGCTCAGAGGCCTAGCAAGTCATTTCTAGGTAATCTGTGGTTCTTCTTTTTTGTTTTTGCAAAGATTGCGATTCATGTGCTGTATTGTTAAATAAGAAAAAAAAATACCAACAACAACAGTAATTTTTAGAGTCTAAACTTTTTGTATCGTATTTTCTAAAGTATATTCAGGAAACCGCTCTACCTGGGCGAACAATTTCTGCTCGGAGGTCTAGCAAGTCATTTCTAGGTAATCTGTGGTTCTTTTTTTTTTTGTTTTTGCAAATATTACGATTCATGTGCTGTATTGTTAAATAAGAAAAAAAAAATACCAACAACAACAGTAATTTTTAGAGTCTGAACTTTTTGTATCGTATATTCTAACGTATATTCAGGAAACCGCTCTACCTGGGCGAACAATTTCTGCTCAGAGGTGTAGCAAGTCATTTCTAGGTAATCTGTGGTTCTTTTTTTTTTTTTTTTTTCACAAACGTTACGATTCATGTGCTGTATTGTTAAATAAGAAAAAAAATACCAACAACAACAGTAATTTTTAGAGTCTGAACTTTTTATATCGTGTATTCTAAAGTATATTCAGGAAACCGCTCTACCTGGGCGAACAATTTCTGCTCAGAGGCCTATCGAGTCATTTCTAGGTAATCTATGGCTCTTCTTTTTTGTTTTTGCAAAGATTGCGATTCATGTGTTTTATGGTTAAATAAGAAAACAATACCAACAACAACAGTCATTTTTAGAGTCTAAACTTTTTATATCGTAGATTCTAACATATATTCAGAAAACCGCTCTACCTGGGCGAAGAATTTCTGCTCAGAGGCCTAGCAAGTCATTTCTGTGTAATCTGTGGTTCTCCATTTTTGTTTTTGCAAAGATTGCGATTCATGTGTTGCATTGTTAAATAAAAAAACAATACCAACAACAACAATCATTTTTGGAGTCTAACTTTTTGTATCGTATATTCTAACGTATATTCAGGAAACCACTGTACCTGGGCGGACAATTTCTGCTCAGAGGCCTATCGAGTCATTTCTAGGTAATCTATGGTTCTTCTTTTTTGTTTTTGCAAAGATTGCGATTCATGTGTTGTATGGTTAAATAAGAAAACAATACCAACAACAACAGTCATTTTTAGAGTCTAAACTTTTTGTATCGTATATTCTAACGTATATTCAGGAAACCGCTCTATCTGGGCGAACAATTTCTGCTCAGAGGCCTAGGAAGTCATTTCTAGGTAATCTGTCGTTCTTCTTTTTTGTTTTTGAAAAGACTGAGATTCAAGTGTTGTATTGTTAAATAAGAAAAAAATACCAACAATCACAGTCTTTTTAGAGTCTAATTTTTTTGTATTGTTTAATCAGGGAACCGCTCTTCCTGGGCGAACAATTTCTGCTCAGAGACCTAGCTAGTCATTTCTAGGTAATCTTTGGTTCTTCTTTTTTGTTTTTGCAAAGATTGCGATTCATGTGTTGTATGTTAAGTAAGAAAACAATACCAACAACAACAGTCATTTTTAGAGTCTAAACTTTTTGTATCGTATATTCTAACGTATATTCAGGAAACCGCTCTACCTGAGCGAACAATTTCTGCTCAGAGGCCTAGCAAGTCATTTCTAGGTAATCTCTGGTTCTTCTTTTTTGTTTTTGCAAAGATTGCAATTCATGTGTTGTATGGTTAAATAAGAAAAAAATACCACCAACAACAGTCATTTTAAGAGTCTAAACTTTTTGTATCGTATATTCTAACGTATATTTAGGAAACCGCTCTACCTGGGCGAACAATTTCTGCTCAGAGGCCCAGCAAGTCATGTCTAGGTAATCTGTGGTTCTTCTTTTTTGTTTTTGCAAAGATTGCGATTCATGTGTTGTCTTGTTAAATAAGAAAAAAAAATACCAACAACATCAGTCATTTTTAGAGTCTAAACTTTTTGTATCGTATATTCAGGAAACCGCCCTACCTGGGTTATTAATTTCTGCTCAGAGGCCTAGCAAGTCTTTTTTAGGTAATCTGTGGTTCTTCTTTTTTGTTTTTGCAAAGATAGCGATTCATGTGTTGTATTGTTAAATAAGAAAACAATACCAACAACAACAGTCTTTTTTAGAGTCTATTTTTTTTTGTATTGTATAGTCAGGGAGCCACTCTTCCTGGGCGAACAATTTCTGCTCAGAGGCCTAGCGAGTCATTTCTTGGTAATCTGTGGTTCTTCTTTTTTGTTTTTGCAAAGATTGCGATTCTTGTGTTGTATGGTTAAATAAGAAAAAAATACCAACAACAACAGTCATTTTTAGAGTCTAAACTTTTTGTATCCTATATTCTAACGTATATTCAGGAAACCGCTCTACCTGGGCGAACAATTTCTGCTCAGAGGCCTAGCAAGTCATTTCTAGGTAATCTGTGGTTCTTCTTTTTTGTTTTTGAAAAGATTGCGATTCATGTGTTGTATTGTTAAATAAGAAAAAAAAATACCAACAACAACAGTCTTTTTAGAGCCTAATTTTTTTTATTGTATATTCAGGAAACCGCTCTACCTTGGCGAACAATTTCTTCTCAGAGGCCTAGCGAGTCATTTCTAGGTAATCTGTGGTTCTTCTTTTTTGTTTTTGAAAAGACTGAGATTCAAGTGTTGTATTGTTAAATAAGAAAAAAATACCAACAATCACAGTCTTTTTAGAGTCTAATTTTTTTGTATTGTTTAATCAGGGAACCGCTCTTCCTGGGCGAACAATTTCTGCTCAGAGACCTAGCTAGTCATTTCTAGGTAATCTCTGGTTCTTCTTTTTTGTTTTTGCAAAGATTGCGATTCATGTGTTGTATGGTTAAATAAGAAAACAATAACAACAACAACAGTCATTTTTAGAGTCTAAACTTGTATCGTATATTCTAACGTATATTCAGGAATCCGTTCTACATTGACGAACAATTTCTGCTCAAAGGCCAAGCAAGTCATTTCTAGGTAATCTGTGGTTCCTATTTTTGTTTTTGCAAAGATTGCGATTCATATGTTGTATTATTAAATAAGAACAAAAATACCAACAACAACAGTCATTTTTAGAGTCTAAACTTTTTGTATCGTATATTCTAACGTATATTCAGGAAACCGCTCTACTTGGGCGAACAATTTCTGCTCAGAGGCCTAGCAAGTCATTTCGAGGTAATCTGTGGTTCTTCTTTTTTGTTTTTGCAAAGATTGTGATTCATGTGTTGTATTTTTTAAAGAAGAAAACAATACGAACAACAACAGTCATTTATAGAGTCTAAACTTTTTGTATCGTATATTCTAACGTATATTCAGGAAACCGCTCTACTTGGGCGAACAATTTCTGCTCAGAGGCCTAGCGAGTCATTTCTAGGTAATTTGTGGTTTTTCTATTTTGTTTTTGCAAAGATTGCGATTCATGTGTTTTATTGTTAAATAAGAAAATCTTTTCTTATTTAACAAATAAATAAGAAAATCTTTGTTAAATCTTTGCAAAAGCGCTTTACCTGGGCGAACAATTTCTGCAAAGAGGCCTAGCGAGTCATTTCTATGTAATCCATGGTTCTTCTTTTTTGCTTTTGCAAAGATTGCGATTCATGTTTTGTATTGTTAAATAAGAAAATCTTTTCTTATTTAACAAATAAATAAGAAAATCTTTGTTAAATCTTTGCAAAAGCGCTTTACCTGGGCGAACAATTTATGCTCAGAGGCCTGGCAAGTCATTTCTAGGTAATCTGTGGTTCTTCTTTTTTGTTTTTGCAAAGATTGCGATTCATGTGACGTATTGTTAAATAAGAAAAAAATACCAACAACAGCGGTCTTTTTAGAGTCTAATTTTTTTTATTGTATAATCAGGAAACCGCTCTACCTGGGCGAACAATTTATGCTCAGAGGCCTAGCAAGTCATTTCTAGGTTATCTGTGGTTCTTCTTTTTTGTTTTTGCAAAGATTGCGATTCATGTGTTGTATTGATAAATAAGAAAACAATACCAACAACAACAGTCATTTTTAGAATCTAAACTTTTTGTATCGTATATTCTAACGTATATTCAGGAAACCGCTCTACATGGGCGAACAATTTCTGCTCAGAGGCCTAGCGAGTCATTTCTAGGTAATTTGTGGTTTTTCTATTTTGTTTTTGCAAAGATTGCGATTCATATGTTGTATGGTTAAATGAGAAAACAATACCAACAAAAACAGTCATTTTTAGAGTCTAAACCGTTTGTATTGTATAATAAGGGAACTCCTCTTCCTGGGCGAACAATTTCTGCTCAGAGGCCTAGCGAGTCATTTCTAAGTAATCTCTGGTTTTCCTTTTTTGTTTTTGCACAGATTGCGATTCATGTAATATATGGTTAAATAAGAACAAAATACCAACAACAACAGTCATTTTTAGATTCTAAACTTTTTGTATCGTATATTCTAACGTATAGTCAAGAAACCGCTCTACTTGGGCGAACAATTTCTGCTCAGAGGCCTGGAAAGTCATTTCTAGGTAATCTGTGGTTCTTCTTTTTTGTTTTTGCAAAGATTGCGATTCATGTGTTGTATGGTTAAATAAGAAAACAATACCAACAACAACAGTAATTTTAGAGTCTAAAGTTTTTGTATCGTATATTCTAACGTATATTCAGGAAACCGCTCTACCTAGGCGAACAATTTCTTCTCAGAGGCCTAGCGAGTCATTTCTAGGTAATCTGTGGTTCTTCTATTTTGTTTTTGCAAAGATTGCGATTCATGTGTTGTATGGTTAAATAAGAAAACAATACAAACAACAACAGTAATTTTTAGAGTCTAAACTTTTTGTATTGTACAATCAGGGAACTGCTCTTCCTGGGCGAACAATTTCTGCTCAGAGGCCTAGCGAGTCATTTCTAGGTAATATCTGGTTCTTTTTTTTTTTGCAAAGATTCGATTCATGTGTTGTATTGTAAAATAAGAAAACAATACCAACAACAACAGTCATTTTTAAAATCTAAACTTTTTGTATCGTATATTCTAACGTATATTCAGGAAACCGCTCTACATGGGCGAACAATTTCTTCTCAGAGGCCTAGCGAGTCATTTCTAGGTAATCTGTGGTTCTTCTTTTTGTTTTTGCAAAGATTGCGATTCATGTGTTGTTATGTTAAATAAGAAAAAAAAATACCAACAACAACAGTCTTTTTAGAGTCTTAACTTATTGTATCGTATATTCTAACGTATATTCAGGAAACCGCTCTACCTGGGTGAACAATTTCTGCTCAGAGGCCTAGCAAGTCATTTCTAGGTAATCTGTGGTTCTTCTTTTTTGTTTTTGCAAAGACTACGATTCATTTGTTTTATGGTTAAAAAGAAAACAATACCAACAACAACAGACATTTTAGAGTCTAAACTTTTTGTATCGTATATTCTAACTTATATTCAGGAAACCGCTCTTCCTGGGCGAACAATTTCTGCTCAGAGGCCTAGCAAGTCATTTCTAGGTAATCTGTGGTTTTTCTTTTTTATTTTTGCAAAGATTGAGATTCATGTGTTGTATTGTTAAATAAGAAAACAATACCAACAACAACAGTAATTTTTAGAGTCTAAACTTTTTGTATCGTATATTCTAACATACATTCTGGAAACCGCTGTACCTGGGCGAAAAATTTCTGCTCAGTGGCCTAGCGAGTCATTTCTAGGTAGTCTGTGGTTCTTCTTTTTTGTTTTTGCAAAGATTGCGATTCATGTGTTTTATGGTTAATATAGAAAACACTACAAACAACAACAGTCATTTTTAGAGTCTAAACTTTTTGTATCGTATATTCTAATGTATATTCAGGAAACAGCTCTACCTGGGCGAACAATTTCTGCTCAAAGGCCTAGCAAATCATTTGTAGGTAATTTGTGGTTCTTCTTTTTTGTTTTTGCAAAGATTGCGATTCATGTGTTGTATTTTTTAAAGAAGAAAACAATACGAACAACAACAGTCATTTATAGAGTTTAAACTTTTTGTATCGTATATTCTAATGTAACAACAACAGTCATTTTTAGAGTCTAAACTTTTTGTATCCTATATTCTAACGTATATTCAGGAAACCGCTGTACCTGGGCGAACAGTTTCTGCTCAGAGGACTAGAGAGTCATTTCTAGGTAATCTGTGGTTCTTCTTTTTTGTCTTTGCAAAAATTACGATTCATGTGTTGTATGGTTAAATAAGAAAACAATACCAACAACAACAGTCTTTTTAGAGTCTAAACTTTTTGTATCTTATATTCTAAAGTATATTCAGGAAACCGCTCTACCTGGGCGAACAATTTCTGCTCAGAGGCCTAGCAAGTCATTTCTAGGTAATCTGTGGTTCTTCTTTTTGTTTTTGCAAAGATTGCGATTCATGTGTTGTTATGTTAAATAAGAAAAAAAAATACCAACAACAACAGTCTTTTTAGAGTCTAAACTTTTTGTATCGTATATTCTAACGTATATTCAGGAAACCGCTCTACGTGGGTGAACAATTTCTGCTCAGAGGCCTAGCAAGTCATTTCTAGGTAATCTGTGGTTCTTCTTTTTTGTTTTTGCAAAGACTACGATTCATGTGTTTCGATTCATGTGGTAATCTGTGGTTCTCCTTTTTTGTTTTTGCACAGATTGCAATTCATGTAATATATGGTTAAATAAGAACAAAATACCAACAACAACAGTCATTTTTAGATTCTAAACTTTTTGTATCGTATATTCTAACGTATAGTCAGGAAACCGCTCTACTTGGGCGAACAATTTCTGCTCAGAGGCCTGGCAAGTCATTTCTAGGTAATCTGTGGCTCTTCTTTTTTGTTTTTGCAAAGATTGCGATTCGTGTGTTGTATGGTTAAAAAAGAAAACAATACCAGCAACAACAGTCATTTTTGAAGTCCAAACTTTTTGTATCGTTTATTCTAACGTATATTCAAGAAACCGCTCTACCTGGGCCAACAATTTCTGCTCAGAGGCCTAGAAAGTCATTTCTAGGTAATCTGTGGTTCTTCTTTTTTTGTTTTTGCAAAGATTGCGATTCATGTGTTGTATTTTTAAATAAGAAAAAAATACCAATAACAACAGTCTTTTTGGAGTCAAATTTTTTTTTTATTGTATAATCAGGGAACCGCTCTTCCTGGGCGAACAATTTCTGCTCAGAGGCCTAGTAAGTCATTTCTAGGTAATCTGTGGTTCTTCTTTTTTGTTTTTGCAAAGATTGCGATTCATGTGTGGTATTGTTAAATAAAAAAAAAAATACGAACAACAACAATCATTTTTTGAGTCTAAACTTTTTGTATCGTACATTCTAACGTATATTCAGGAAACCGCTTTACCTGGGCCAAAAATTTCTGCTCAGAGGTCTAGCGAGTCATTTCTAGGTAATCTGTGGTTCTTTTTTTTTTGTTTCTGCAAAGATTGCGATTCATGTGTTGTATTGTTAAATAAGAAAACAATACCAACAACAACAGTCATTTTTAGAGTCTAAACTTTTTGTATCGTACATTCTAACGTATATTCAGGAAACCGCTCTACCTGGGCGAACAATTTCTGCTCAGAGGCCTACTGAGTCATTTCTAGGTGATCTTTGGTTCTTTTTTTTTGTTTTTGCAAAGATTGCGATTCATGTGTTGTATGGTTAAATAAAAAAACAATACCAGCAACAACAGTCATTTTTAGAGTCTAAATTTTTGTATCGTATATTCTAACGTATATTCAAGAAACCGCTCTACGTGGGCGAACTAATTCTGCTCAGAGGCCTAGCATGTCATTTCTCGGTAATCTGTGGTTCTTCTTTTTTGTTTTTGCAAAGAATGCGATTCTTGTGCTGTATCGTTAAATAAGAAATAAAATACCAACAACAACAATCATTTTAGAGTCTAAACTTTTTGTATCGTATATTCTAACGTATATTCAGGAAACCGCTCTACCTGGGCGAAATATTTCTGCTCAGAGACCTAGCAAGTCATTTCTAGGTAATCTGTGGTTCTTCTTTTTTGTTTTTGCAAAGATTGCGATTCATGTGTTGTATGGTTAAATAAGAAAACAATACCAACAACAACAGACATTTTTAGAGTCTAAACTTTTTGTATCGTATATTCTAACTTATATTCAGGAAACCGCTCTACCTGGGCGAATAATTTCTGCTCAGAGGCCTAACGAGTCATTTCTAGGTAATCTGTGGTTCTTCTTTTTTGTTTTTGCAAAGATTGCGACTCATGTGTTGTATGGTTAAATAAGAAAACAATACCAACAACAACAGTCATTTTTAGAGTCTAAACTTTTTGTATCGTATATTCTAACGTATATTCAAGAAACCGCTCTACCTGGGCCAACAATTTCTGCTCAGAGGCCTAGCAAGTCCTTTCTAGGTAATCTGTGGTTCTTTTTTTTTGTTTTTGCGAAGATTGCGATTCATGTGCTGTATTGTTAAATAAGAAAACAATACCAGCAACAACAGTCATTTTTAGAGTCTAAACTTTTTGTATCGTATATTCTAACGTATAATCAGGAAACCGCTCTACCTGGGCGAGCAATTTCTGCTCAGAGGCCTAGAAAGTCATTTCTAGGTAATCTGTGGTTCTTCTTTTTTGTTTTTGCAAAGATTGCGATTCATGTGTTGTACGGTTAAATAAGAAAACAATACCAACAAAAACAGTCATTTTTAGAGTCTAAACGTTTTATATTGTATATTCTAACGTATATTCAGGAAACCGCTCTACCTAGGCGAACAATTTCTGCTCAGAGGCCTAGCAAGTCATTTCTAGGTAATCTGTGGTTCTTCAGTTTTTGTTTTTGCAAAGATTGCGATTCATGTGTTGTATTTTTAAATAAGAAAAAATACCAATAACAACAGTCTTTTTGGAGTCAAATTTTTTTTTGTATAATCAGGGAACCGCTCTTCCTGGGCGAACAATTTCTGCTCAGAGGCCTAGCGAGTCATTTCTAGGTAATCTGTGGGTCTTCTTTTTTGTTTTTGCAAAGATTGCGATTCATGTGTTGTATTGTTAAATAAAAAACAATACCAACAACAACAGTCATTTTTAGAGTCTAAACTTTTTGTATCCTATATTCTAACGTATATTCAGGAAACCGCTGTACCTGGGCGAACAGTTTCTGCTCAGAGGACTAGAGAGTCATTTCTAGGTAATCTGTGGTTCTTCTTTTTTGTCTTTGCAAAAATTACGATTCATGTGTTGTATTGTTAAATAAGAAAACAATACCAACAACAACAGTCTTTTTAGAGTCTAAACTTTTTGTATCGTATATTCTAACGTATATTCAGGAAACCGCTCTACCTGGGCGAACAATTTCTGCTCAGAGGCCTAGCAAGTCATTTCTAGGTAATCTGTGGTTCTTCTTTTTGTTTTTGCAAAGAT
The DNA here is from genome assembly GCF_032884065.1 of Artemia franciscana. Taxonomy (NCBI): domain Eukaryota; kingdom Metazoa; phylum Arthropoda; class Branchiopoda; order Anostraca; family Artemiidae; genus Artemia; species Artemia franciscana. Next base: position 20,715 of record NW_027065458.1, read on the forward strand.
TGCGATTCATGTGTTGTTATGTTAAATAAGAAAAAAAAAAATACCAACAACAACAGTCTTTTTAGAGTCTAAAATTTTTGTATCGTATATTCTAACGTATATTCAGGAAACCGCTCTACCTGGGTGAACAATTTCTGCTCAGAGGCCTAGCAAGTCATTTCTAGGTAATCTGTGGTTCTTCTTTTTTGTTTTTGCAAAGACTACGATTCATGTGTTTTATGGTTAAAAAGAAAACAATACCAACAACAACAGACATTTTTAGAGTCTAAACTTTTTGTATCGTATATTCTAACTTAAATTCAGGAAACCGCTCTTCCTGGGCGAACAATTTCTGCTCAGAGGCCTAGCAAGTCATTTCTAGGTAATCTGTGGTTTTTTTTTTTTTTTATTTTTGCAAAGATTGAGATTCATGTGTTCTATTGTTAAATAAGAAAACAATACCAACAACAACAGTAATTTTTAGAGTCTAAACTTTTTGTACCGTATATTCTAACGTATATTCAGGAAACAGCTCTACCTGGGCGAACAATTTCTGCTCAAAGGCCTAGCAAATCATTTGTAGGTAATTTGTGGTTCTTCTTTTTTGTTTTTGGAAAGATTGCGATTCGTGTGTTATATTTTTTAAAGAAGAAAACAATACGAACAACAACAGTCATTTATAGAGTTTAAACTTTTTGTATCGTATATTCTAATGTATATTCAGGAAACCGCTGTACCTGGGCGAACAATTTCTGCTCAGAGGCCTAGCAAGTCATTTCTAGGTAATCTGTGGTTCTTCTTGTATGTTTTTGC
>NW_027065459.1:0-21883 GCF_032884065.1 Artemia franciscana
ACCCTCGAAAACTAAAACTTTTGACATAGGAAAAGAGCCTTTAATCACATTCTTTACCATTTGCAATCATAAAATAGTCTAATATCTTCATTTTTTCAACATACGTAGCTATTACCCTCGAAAAATGAAACTTTTGACATAGGAAAAGAGCCTTTAATCACATTCTTTACCATTTACAATCATAAAATAGTCTAATATCTTCATTTTTTCAATATAAGTAGCTATTACCCTCAAAAACTAAAACTTTTGAAATAGGAAAAGAGCCTTTAATCACATTCTTTACCATTTGCAATCATAAAATAGTCTAATATCTTCATTTTATCAACATACGTAGCTATTACCCTCGAAAACTAAAACTTTTGACATAGGAAAAGAGCCTTTAATCACATTCTTTACCATTTGCAATCATAAAATAGTCTAATATCTTCATTTTTTCAACATACGTAGCTATTACCCTCGAAAACTATAACTTTTGAAATAGGAAAAGAGCCTTTATTCACATTCTTTACCATGTGCAATCATAAAATTGTCTAATAGCTTCATTTTTTCAACATACGTAGCTATTACCCTCGAAAACTAAAACTTTTGACATAGAAAAAGAGCCTTTAATCACATTCTTTACAATTTGCAATCATAAAATAGTCTAATATCTTCAGTTTTTCAATATACGTAGCTATTACCCTCGAAAACTAAAACTTTTGAAATAGGAAAAGAGCCTTTAATCACATTCTTAACCATGTGCAATCATAAAATAGTCTAATATCTTCATTTTTTCCACAGACATAGCTATTACCCTCGAAAACTAAAACTTTTGAAATAGGAAAAGAGCCTTTAATCACATTCTTTACCATGTGCAATCATAAAATAGTCTAATATCCTCATTTTTTCCACAGACATAGCTATTACCCTCGAAAACTAAGACTTTTGAAATAGGGAAAAGAGCTTATAATCACATTCTTTACCATTTGCAATCATAAAATAGTCTAATATCTTTATTTTTTCAACATACGTAGCTATTACCCTCGAAAACTAAAACTTTTAAAATAGGAAAAGAGCCTTTAATCACATTCTTTACCATGTGCAATCATAAAATAGTCTAATATCCTCATTTTTTCCACAGACATAGCTATTACCCTCGAAAACTAAGACTTTTGAAATAGGAAAAGAGCCTTTAATCACATTCTTTACCATGTGCAATCATAAAATAGTCTAATATCTTCATTTTTTCAACATACGTAGCTATTACCCTCGAAAACTAAAACTTTTGACATAGGAAAAGAGCCTTTAATCACATTCTTTACCATTTGCAATCATAAAATAGTCTAATATCTTCATTTTTTCAACATACGTAGCTATTACCCTCGAAAACTAAAACTTTTGAAATAGGAAAAGAGCCTTTAATCACATTCTTTACAATTTGCAATCATAAAATAGTCTAATATCTTCAGTTTTTCAACATACGTAGCTATTACCCTCGAAAACTAAAACTTTTGAAATAGGAAAAGAGCCTTTAATCACATTCTTTACCATGTGCAATCATAAAATAGTCTAATATCTTCATTTTTTCAACATACGTAGCTATTACCCTCGAAAACTAAAACTTTTGAAATAGGAAAAGAGCCTTTAATCACATTCTTTACCATGTGCAATCATAAAATAGTCTAATATCTTCATTTTTTCAACATACATAGCTATTACCCTCGAAAACTAAAACTTTTGACATAGAAAAAGAGCCTTTAATCACATTCTTTACCATTTGCAATCATAAAATAGTCTAATATCTTCATTTTTTCAACATACGTCGCTATTACCCTCGAAAACTAAAACTTTTGAAATAGGAAAAGAGCCTTTAATCACATTCTTTACCATGTGCAATCATAAAATAGTCTAATATCATCATTTTTTCAACATACGTAGCTATTACCCTCGAAAACTAAAACTTTTGAAATAGGAAAAGAGCGTTTAATCACATTCTTTACCATTTGCAATCATAAAATAGTCTAATATCTTCATTTTTTCAACATACGTAGCTATTACCCTCGAAAACTAAAACTTTTGAAATAGGAAAAGAGCTTTTAATCACATTCTTTACCATGTGCAATCATAAAATAGTCTAATATCTTCATTTTTTCCACAGACATAGCTATTACCCTCGAAAACTAAAACTTTTTAAATAGGAAAAGAGCCTTTAATCACATTCTTTACCATTTGCAATCAGAAAATAGTCTAATATCTTCATTTTTTCAACATACGTAGCTATTACCCTCGAAAACTAACTCTTTTGAAATAGGAAAAGAGCCTTTAATCACATTCTTTACCATTTGCAATCATAAAATAGTCTAATATCTTCATTTTTTCAACATACGTAGCTATTACCCTCGAAAACTAAAACTTTTGAAATAGGAAAAGAGCCTTTAATCACATTCTTTACCATGTGCAATCATAAAATAGTCTAATATCTTCATTTTTTCAACATACGTAGCTATTACCCTCGACAACTAAAACTTTTGAAATAGGAGAAGAGCCTTTAATCACATTCTTTACCATTTGCAATCATAAAATAGTCTAATATCTTCATTTTTCCAACATACGTAGCTATTACCCTCGAAAACTAAAACTTTTGACATAGGAAAAGAGCCTTTAATCACATTCTTTACCATTTGCAATCATAAAATAGTCTAATATCTTCATTTTTTCAACATACGTAGCTATTACCCTCGAAAAATGAAACTTTTGACATAGGAAAAGAGCCTTTAATCACATTCTTTACCATTTGCAATCATAAAATAGTCTAATAACTTCATTTTTTCAATATAAGTAGCTATTACCCTCAAAAACTAAAACTTTTGAAATAGGAAAAGAGCCTTTAATCACATTCTTTACCATTTGCAATCATAAAATAGTCTAATATCTTCATTTTATCAACATACGTAGCTATTACCCTCGAAAACTAATCTTTTGAAATAGGAAAAGAGCCTTTAATCACATTCTTTACCATTTGCAATCATAAAATAGTCTAATATCTTCATTTTTTCAACATACGTAGCTATTACCCTCGAAAACTAAAACTTTTGAAATAGGAAAAGAGCCTTTATTCACATTCTTTACCATGTGCAATCATAAAATTGTCTAATAGCTTCATTTTTTCAACATACGTAGCTATTACCCTCGAAAACTAAAACTTTTGACATAGAAAAAGAGCCTTTAATCACATTCTTTACAATTTGCAATCATAAAATAGTCTAATATCTTCAGTTTTTCAACATACGTAGCTATTACCCTCGAAAACTAAAACTTTTGAAATAGGAAAAGAGCCTTTAATCACATTCTTAACCATGTGCAATCATAAAATAGTCTAATATCTTCATTTTTTCCACAGACATAGCTATTACCCTCGAAAACTAAAACTTTTGAAATAGGAAAAGAGCCTTTAATCACATTCTTTACCATGTGCAATCATAAATAGTCTAATATCCTCATTTTTTCCACAGACATAGCTATTACCCTCGAAAACTAAGACTTTTGAAATAGGAAAAGAGCTTTTAATCACATTCTTTACCATTTGCAATCATAAAATAGTCTAATATATTTATTTTTTCAACATACGTAGCTATTACCCTCGAAAACTAAAACTTTTAAAATAGGAAAAGAGCCTTTAATCACATTCTTTACCATGTGCAATCATAAAATAGTCTAATATCCTCATTTTTTCCACAGACATAGCTATTACCCTCGAAAACTAAGACTTTTGAAATAGGAAAAGAGCCTTTAATCACATTCTTTACCATGTGCAATCATAAAATAGTCTAATATCTTCATTTTTTCAACATACGTAGCTATTACCCTCGAAAACTAAAACTTTTGACATAGGAAAAGAGCCTTTAATCACATTCTTTACCATTTGCAATCATAAAATAGTCTAATATCTTCATTTTTTCAACATACGTAGCTATTACCCTCGAAAACTAAAACTTTTGAAATAGGAAAAGAGCCTTTAATCACATTCTTTACAATTTGCAATCATAAAATAGTCTAATATCTTCAGTTTTTCAACATACGTAGCTATTACCCTCGAAAACTAAAACTTTTGAAATAGGAAAAGAGCCTTTAATCACATTCTTTACCATGTGCAATCATAAAATAGTCTAATATCTTCATTTTTTCAACATACGTAGCTATTACCCTCGATAACTAAAACTTTTGAAATAGGAAAAGAGCCTTTAATCACATTCTTTACCATGTGCAATCATAAAATAGTCTAATATCCTCATTTTTTCCACAGACATAGCTATTACCCTCGAAAACTAAGACTTTTGAAATAGGGAAAAGAGCTTTTAATCACATTCTTTACCATTTGCAATCATAAAATAGTCAAATATCTTTATTTTTTCAACATACGTAGCTATTACCCTCGAAAACTAAAACTTTTAAAATAGGAAAAGAGCCTTTAATCACATTCTTTACCATGTGCAATCATAAAATAGTCTAATATCTTGATTTTTTCCACAGACATAGCTATTACCCTCGAAAACTAAGACTTTTGAAATAGGAAAAGAGCTTTTAATCACATTCTTTACCATTTGCAATCATAAAATAGTCAAATATCTTTATTTTTTCAACATACGTAGCTATTACCCTCGAAAACTAAAACTTTTAAAATAGGAAAAGAGCCTTTAATCACATTCCTTACCATGTGCAATCATAAAATAGTCTAATATCTTGATTTTTTCCACAGACATAGCTATTACCTTCGAAAACTAAAACTTTTGACATAGGAAAAGAGCCTTTAATCACATTCTTTACCATTTGCAATCATAAAATAGTCTAATATCTTCATTTTTTCAACATACGTAGCTATTACCCTCGAAAACTAAAACTTTTCAAATAGGAAAAGAGCCTTTAATCACATTCTTTACCATGTGCAATCATAAAATAGTCTAATATCTTCATTTTTTCAACATACGTAGCTATTACCCTCGAAAACTAAAACTTTTGAAATAGGAAAAGAGCCTTTAATCACATTCTTTACCATGTGCAATCATAAAATAGTCTAATATCCTCATTTTTTCCACAGACATAGCTATTACCCTCGAAAACTAAGACTTTTGAAATAGGAAAAGAGCTTTTAATCACATTCTTTACCGTTTGCAATCATAAAATAGTCAAATATCTTTATTTTTTCAACATACGTAGCTATTACCCTCGAAAACTAAAACTTTTAAAATAGGAAAAGAGCCTTTAATCACATTCTTTACCATGTGCAATCATAAAATAGTCTAATATCCTCATTTTTTCCACAGACATAGCTATTACCCTCGAAAACTAAGACTTTTGAAATAGGAAAAGAGCCTTTAATCACATTCTTTACCATGTGCAATCATAAAATAGTCTAATATCTTCATTTTTTCAACATACGTAGCTATTACCCTCGAAAACTAAAGCTTTTGACATAGGGAAAAGAGCCTTTAATCACATTCTTTACCATTTGCAATCATAAAATAGTCTAATATCTTCATTTTTTCAACATACGTAGCTATTACCCTCGAAAACTAAAACTTTTGAAATAGGAAAAGAGCCTTTAATCACATTCTTTACCATTTGCAATCATAAAATAGTCTAATATCTTCATTTTTTCAACATACTTAGCTATTACCCTCGAAAACTAAAACTTTTGAAATAGGAAAAGAGCCTTTAATCACATTCTTTACAATTTGCAATCATAAAGTAGTCTAATATCTTCAGTTTTACGTAGCTATTACCCTCGAAAACTAAAACTTTTGACATAGGAAAAGAGCCTTTAATCACATTCTTTACCATTTGCAATCATAAAATAGTCTAATATCTTCATTTTTTCAACATACGTAGCTATTACCCTCGAAAACTAAAACTTTTGAAATAGGAAAAGAGCCTTTAATCACACTCTTTACCATTTGCAATCATAAAATAGTCTAATATCTTCATTTTTTCAACATACTTAGCTATTACCCTCGAAAACTAAAACTTTTGAAATAGGAAAAGAGCCTTTAATCACATTCTTTACAATTTGCAATCATAAAGTAGTCTAATATCTTCAGTTTTTCAAAAATACGTAGCTATTACCCTCGAAAACTAAAACTTTTGAAATAGGAAAAGAGCCGTTAATCACATTCTTAACCATGTGCAATCATAAAATAGTCTAATATCTTGATTTTTTCCACAGACATAGCTATTACCTTCGAAAACTAAAACTTTTGAAATAGGAAAAGAGCCTTTAATCACATTCTTTACAAATTTCGATCATAAAATAGTCTAATATCTTCATTTTTTCAACATACGTAGCTATTACCCTCGAAAGCTAAAACTTTTGACATAGGAAAAGAGCCTTTAATCACATTCTTTACCATTTGCAATCATAAAATAGTCTAATATCTTCATTTTTTCAACATACGTAGCTATTACCCTCGAAAACTAAAACTTTTCAAATAGGAAAAGAGCCTTTAATCACATTCTTTACCATGTGCAATCATAAAATAGTCTAATATCTTCATTTTTTCAACATACGTAGCTATTACCCTCGAAAACTAAAACTTTTGAAATAGGAAAAGAGCCTTTAATCACATTCTTTACCATGTGCAATCATAAAATTGTCTAATATCTTCATTTTTTCTACAGACAAAGCTATTACCCTCGAAAACTAAAACTTTTGAAATAGGAAAAAGAGCCTTTAATCACATTCTTTACCATTTGCAATAATAAAATAGTCTAATGTCTTCATTTTTTCAACATACGTAGCTATTACCCTCGAAAACTAAAACTTTTGAAATAGGAAAAGAGCGTTTAATCACATTCTTTACCATTTGCAATCATAAAATAGTCTAATATCTTCATTTTTTTCAACATATGTAGCTATTACCCTCGAAAACTAAAACTTTTGAAATAGGAAAAGAGCCTTTAATCACATTCTTTACCATGTGCAATCATAAAATAGTCTAATATCTTCATTTTTTCAACATACGTAGCTATTACCCTCGAAAACTAAACTTTTGAAATAGCAAAAGAGCCTTTAATCACATTCTTTACCATGTGCAATCATAAAATTGTCTAATATCTTCATTTTTTCCACAGACAAAGCTATTACCCTCGAAAACTAAAACTTTTAACATAGGAAAAGAGCCTTTAATCACATTCTTTACCATGTGCAATCATAAAATAGTCTAATATCTTCATTTTTTCAACATACGTAGCTATTACCCTCGAAAACTAAAACTTTTGAAATAGGAAAAGAGCCTTTAATCACATTCTTTACCATTTGCAATCATAAAATAGTCTAATATCTTCATTTTTTCAACATACATAGCTATTACCCTCGAAAACTAAAACTTTTGAAATAGGAAAAGAGCCTTTAATCACATTCTTTACCATGTGCAATCATAAAATTGTCTAATATCTTCATTTTTTCCACAGACAAAGCTATTACCGTCGAAAACTAAAACTTTTGACATAGGAAAAGAGCCTTTAATCACATTCTTTACCATTTACAATCATAAAATAGTCTAATATCTTCATTTTTTCAACATACGTAGCTAATACCCTCGAAAACTAAAACTTTTGAAATAGGAAAAGAGCCTTTAATCACATTCTTTACCATTTGCAATCATAAAATAGTCTAATATCTTCATTTTTTTCAACATACGTAGCTATTACCCTCGAAAACTAAAACTTTTGAAATAGGAAAAGAGCCTTTAATCACATTCTTTACCATGTGCAATCATAAAATTGTCTAATATCTTCATTTTTTCCACAGACAAAGCTATTACCGTCGAAAACTAAAACTTTTGACATAGGAAAAGAGCCTTCAATCACATTCTTTACCATTTACAATCATAAAATAGTCTAATATCTTCATTTTTTCAACATACGTAGCTATTACCCTCGAAAACTAAAACTTTTGAAATAGGAAAAGAGCCTTTAATCACATTCTTTACCATTTGCAATCATAAAATAGTCTAATATCTTCATTTTTCAATATACGTAGCTATTACCCTCGAAAACTAAAACTTTTGAAATAGGAAAAGAGCCTTTAATCACATTCTTTACCATGTGCAATCATAAAATAGTCTAATATCTTCATTTTTTCAACATACGTAGCTATTACCCTCGAAAACTAAACTTTTGAAATAGCAAAAGAGCCTTTAATCACATTCTTTACCATTTGCAACCATAAAATAGTCTAATATCTTCATTTTTTCAACATACGTAGCTATTACCCTCGAAAACTAAAACTTTTGAAATAGGAAAAGAGCCTTTAATCACATTCTTTACCATTTGCAATCATAAAATAGTCTAATATTTTCATTTTTTCAACATACGTAGCTATTACCCTTGAAAACTAAAACTTTTGAAATAGGAAAAGAGCCTTTAATCACATTCCTTACCATTTGCAATCATAAAATAGTCTAATATCTTCATTTTCTCAACATACGTAGCTATTACTCTCGAAAACTAAAACTTTTGAAATAGGATAGGAAAAGAGCCTTTAATCACATTCTTTACCATTTGCAATCATAAAATAGTCTAGTATCTTCATTTTTTCAACATACGCAGCTATTACCCTCGAAAACTAAAACTTTTGACATAGGAAAAGAGCCTTTAATCACATTCTTTACCATGTGCAATCATAAAATAGTCTAATATCTTCATTATTTCAACATACGTAGCTATTACCCTCGAAAACTAAAACTTTTGAAATAGCAAAAGAGCCTTTAATCACATTCTTTACCATTTACAATCATAAAATAGTCTAATATCTTCATTTTTTCAACATACATAGCTATTACCCTCTAAAACTAAAACTTTTGAAATAGGAAAAAGAGCCTTTAATCACATTCTTTACCATGTGCAATCATAAAATTGTCTAATATCTTCATTTTTTCCACAGACAAAGCTATTGCCGTCGAAAACTAAAACTTTTGACATAGGAAAAGAGCCTCTAATCACATTCTTTACCATTTACAATCATAAAATAATCTAAAATCTTCATTTTTTCAACAGACGTAGCTATTACCCTCGAAAACTAAAACTTTTGAAATAGGAAAAGAGCCTTTAATCAAATTTTTTACCATGTGCCATCATAAAATTGTCTAATATCTTCATTTTTCCCACAGACAAAGCTATTACCGTCGAAAACTAAAACTTTTGACATAGGAAAAGAGCCTTTAATCACATTCTTTACCATTTACAATCATAAAATAGTCTAATATCTTCATTTTTTCAACATACGTAGCTAATACCCTCGAAAACTAAAACTTTTGAAATAGGAAAAGAGCCTTTAATCACATTCTTTAGCATGTGCAATCATAAAATAGTCTAATATCTTCATTTTTTCAACATACGTAGCTATTACCCTCGAAAACTAAAACTTTTGACATAGAAAAAGAGCCTTTAATCACATTCTTTACCATTTGCAATCATAATATAGTCTAATATCTTCATTTTTTCAACATACGTAGCTATTACCCTCGAAAACTAAAACTTTTGAAATAGGAAAAAGAGCCTTTATTCACATTCTTTACCATGTGCAATCATAAAATAGTCTAATATCATCATTTTTTCAACATACGTAGCTATTACCCTCGAAAACTAAAACTTTTGAAATAGGAAAAGAGCCTTTAATCACATTCTTTACCATTTGCAATCATAAAATAGTCTAATATCTTCATTTTTTCAACATACGTAGCTATTACCCTCGAAAACTAAAACTTTTGAAATAGGAAAAGAGCCTTTAATCATATTCTTTACCATTTGCAATCATAAAATAGTCTAATATCTTCATTTTTTCAACATACGTAGCTATTACCCTCAAAAACTAAAACTTTTGATATTGGAAAAGAGTCTTTAATCACATTCTTTACCATGTGCAATCATAAAATAGTCTAATATCTTCATTTTTTCAACATACGTAGCTATTACCCTCGAAAACTAAACTTTTGAAATAGCGGAAAGAGCCTTTAATCACATTCTTTGCCATTTGCAATCATAAAATAGTCTAATATCTTTATTTGTTCAACATACGTAGCTATTACCCTCGAAAACTAAAACTTTTAAAATAGGAAAAGAGCCTTTAATCACATTCTTTACCATGTGCAATCATAAAATAGTCTAATATCCTCATTTTTTCCACAGACATAGCTATTACCCTCGAAAACTAAGACTTTTGAAATAGGAAAAGAGCCTTTAATCACATTCTTTACCATGTGCAATCATAAAATAGTCTAATATCTTCATTTTTTCAACATACGTAGCTATAACCCTCGAAAACTAAAACTTTTGACATAGGAAAAGAGCCTTTAATCACATTCTTTACCATTTGCAATCATAAAATAGTCTAATATCTTCATTTTTTCAACATACGTAGCTATTACCCTCGAAAACTAAAACTTTTGAAATAGGAAAAGAGCCTTTAATCACATTCTTTACCATTTGCAATCATAAAATAGTCTAATATCTTCATTTTTTCAGCATACTTAGCTATTACCCTCAAATCCTAAAACTTTTGAAATAGGAAAAGAGCCTTTAATCACATTCTTTACAATTTGCAATCATAAAATAGTCTAATATCTTCAGTTTTTCAACATACGTAGCTATTACCCTCGAAAACTAAAACTTTTGAAATAGGAAAAGAGCCTTTAATCACATTCTTAACCATGTGCAATCATAAAATAGTCTAATATCTTGATTTTTTCCACAGACATAGCTATTAACTTCGAAAACTAAAACTTTTGAAATAGGAAAAGAGCCTTTAATCACATTCTTTACAATTTTCGATCATAAAATAGTCTAATATCTTCATTTTTTCAACATACGTAGCTATTACCCTCGAAAACTAAAACTTTTGAAATAGGAAAAGAGCCTTTAATCACATTCTTTACCATTTGCAATAATAAAATTGTCTAATATCTTCATTTTTTCTACATACGTAGCTATTACCCTCGAAAACTAAAACTTTTGAAATGGGAAAAGAGCCTTTAATCACATTCTTTACCATTTGCAATCATAAAATAGTCTAATATCTTCATTTTTTTCAACATATGTAGCTATTACCCTCGAAAACTAAAACTTTTGAAATAGGAAAAGAGCCTTTAATCACATTCTTTACCATGTGCAATCATAAAATAGTCTAATATCTTCATTTTTTCAACATACGTAGCTATTACCCTCGAAAACTAAACTTTTGAAATAGCAAAAGAGCCTTTAATCACATTCTTTACCATGTGCAATCATAAAATTGTCTAATATCTTCATTTTTTCCACAGACAAAGCTATTACCCTCGAAAACTAAAACTTTTAACATAGGAAAAGAGCCTTTAATCACATTCTTTACCATGTACAATCATAAAATAGTCTAATATCTTCATTTTTTCAACATACGTAGCTATTACCCTCGAAAACTAAAACTTTTGAAATAGGAAAAGAGCCTTTAGTCACATTCTTTACCATTTGCAATCATAAAATAGTCTAATATCTTCATTTTTCAATATACGTAGCTATTACCCTCGAAAACTAAAACTTTTGAAATAGGAAAAGAGCCTTTAATCACATTCTTTACCATGTGCAATCATAAAATAGTCTAATATCTTCATTTTTTCAACATACGTAGCTATTACCCTCGAAAACTAAACTTTTGAAATAGCAAAAGAGCCTTTAATCACATTCTTTACCATTTGCAACCATAAAATAGTCTAATATCTTCATTTTTTCAACATACGTAGCTATTACCCTCGAAAACTAAAACTTTTGAAATAGGAAAAGAGCCTTTAATCACATTCTTTACCATTTGCAATCATAAAATAGTCTAATATCTTCATTTTTTCAACATACGTAGCTATTACCCTTGAAAACTAAAACTTTTGAAATAGGAAAAGAGCCTTTAATCACATTCCTTACCATTTGCAATCATAAAATAGTCTAATATCTTCATTTTCTCAACATACGTAGCTATTACCCTCGAAAACTAAAACTTTTGAAATAGGATAGGAAAAGAGCCTTTAATCACACTCTTTACCATTTGCAATCATAAAATAGTCTAGTATCTTCATTTTTTCAACATACGCAGCTATTACCCTCGAAAACTAAAACTTTTGACATAGGAAAAGAGCCTTTAATCACATTCTTTACCATGTGCAATCATAAAATAGTCTAATATCTTCATTATTTCAACATACGTAGCTATTACCCTCGAAAACTAAAACTTTTGAAATAGCAAAAGAGCCTTTAATCACATTCTTTACCATTTGCAATCATAAAATAGTCTAAAATCTTCATTTTTTCAACATACATAGCTATTACCCCTCGAAAACTAAAACTTTTGAAATAGGAAAAGAGCCTTTAATCACATTCTTTACCATGTGAAATCATAAAATTGTCTAATATCTTCATTTTTTCCACAGACAAAGCTATTACCCTCGAAAACTAAAACTTTTGAAATAGGAAAAGAGCCTTTAATCACATTCTTTACCATGTGCAATCATAAAATTGTCTAATATCTTCATTTTATCCACAGACAAAGCTATTACCCTCGAAAACTAAAACTTTTGACATAGGAAAAGAGCCTTTAATCACATTCTTTACCATTTACAATCATAAAATAGTCTAATATCTTCATTTTTTCAACATACGTAGCTAATACCCTCGAAAACTAAAACTTTTGAAATAGGAAAAGAGCCTTTAATCACATTCTTTAGCATGTGCAATCATAAAATGGTCTAATATCTTCATTTTTTCAACATACGTAGCTATTACCCTCGAAAACTAAAACTTTTGACATAGAAAAAGAGCCTTTAATCACATTCTTTACCATTTGCAATCATAATATAGTCTAATATCTTCATTTTTTCAACATACGTAGCTATTACCCTCGAAAACTAAAACTTTTGAAATAGGAAAAGAGCCTTTAATCACATTCTTTACCATGTGCAATCATAAAATAGTCTAATATCATCATTTTTTCAACATACGTAGCTATTACCCTCGAAAACTAAAACTTTTGAAATAGGAAAAGAGCCTTTAATCACATTCTTTACCATTTGCAATCATAAAATAGTCTAACATCTTCATTTTTTCAACATACGTAGCTATTACCCTCGAAAACTAAAACTTTTGAAATAGGAAAAGAGCCTTCAATCACATTCTTTACCATTTGCAATCATAAAATAGTCTAATATCTTCATTTTTTCAACATACGTAGCTATTACCCTCGAAAACTAAAACTTTTGAAATAGGAAAAGAGCCTTTAATCACATTCTTTACCATTTGCAATCATAAAATAGTCTAATATCTTCATTTTTTCAGCATATGTAGCTATTACCCTCGAAAACTAAACTTTTGAAATAGCAAAAGAGCCTTTAATCACATTCTTTACCATTTGCAATCATAAAATAGTCTAATATCTTCATTTTTTCAACATACATAGCTATTACCCTCGAAAACTAAAACTTTTGAAATAGGAAAAGAGCCTTTAATCATATTCTTTACAATTTGCAATCATAAAATAGTCTAATATCTTCATTTTTTCAACATACGTAGCTATTACCCCTCGAAAACTAAAACTTTTGAAATAGGAAAAGAGCCTTTAATCACATTCTTTACCATGTGCAATCATAAAATTGTCTAATATCTTCATTTTTTCCACAGACAAAGCTATTACCGTCGAAAACTAAAACTTTTGACATAGGAAAAGAGCCTTAATCACATTCTTTACCATTTACAATCATAAAATAGTCTAATATCTTCATTTTTTCAACAAAGGTAGCTAATACCCTCGAAAACTAAAACTTTTGAAATAGGAAAAGAGCCTTTAATCACATTCTTTAGCATGTGCAATCATAAAATAGTCTAATATCTTCATTTTTTCAACATACGTAGCTATTACCCTCGAAAACTAAAACTTCTGACATAGAAAAAGAGCCTTTAATCACATTCTTTACCATTTGCAATCATAATATAGTCTAATATCTTCATTTTTTCAACATACGTAGCTATTACCCTCGAAAACTAAAACTTTTGACATAGGAAAAGAGCCTTTAATCACATTCTTTACCATGTGCAATCATAAAATAGTCTAATATCATCATTTTTCAACATACGTAGCTATTACCCTCGAAAACTAAAACTTTTGAAATAGGAAAAGAGCCTTTAATCACATTCTTTACCATTTGCAATCATAAAATAGTCTAATATCTTCATTTTTTCAACATACGTAGCTATTACCCTCGAAAACTAAAACTTTTGAAATAGGAAAAGAGCCTTTAATCACATTCTTTACCATTTGCAATCATAAAATAGTCTAATATCTTCATTTTTTCAACATACGTAGCTATTACCCTCGAAAACTAAAACTTTTGAAATAGGAAAAGAGCCTTTAATCACATTCTTTACCATTTGCAATCATAAAATAGTCTAATATCTTTATTTTTTTCAGCATACGTAGCTATTACCCTCGAAAACTAAACTTTTGAAATAGCAAAAGAGCCTTTAATCACATTCTTTACCATTTGCAATCATAAAATAGTCTAATATCTTCATTTTTTTAACATACGTAGCTATTACCCTCGAAAACTAAAACTTTTGATATTGGAAAAGAGCCTTTAATCACATTCTTTACCATGTGCAATCATAAAATATTCTAATATCTTCATTTTTTCAACATACGTAGCTATTACCCTCGAAAACTAAACTTTTGAAATAGCGAAAGAGCCTTTAATCACATTCTTTGCCATTTGCAATCATAAAATAGTCTAATATCTTCATTTTTTCAACATACGTAGCTATTACCCTCGAAAACTAAAACTTTTGAAATAGGAAAAGAGCCTTTAATCACATTATTTACCATTTCCAATCATAACATAGTCTAATATCTTCATTTTTTTCAACATACGTAGCTATTACCCTTGAAAACTAAAACTTTTGAAATAGGAAAAGAGCCTTTAATCACATTCTTTACCATTTGCAATCATAAAATAGTCTAATATCTTCATTTTCTCAACCTACGTAGCTATTACCCTCGAAAACTAAAACTTTTGAAATAGGATAGGAAAAGAGCCTTTAATCACATTCTTTACCATTTGCAATCATAAAATAGTCTAATATCTTCATTTTTTTCAACATACGTAGCTATTACCCTCGAAAACTAAAACTTTTGAAATAGGAAAAGAGCCTTTAATCACATTCTTTACCATTTTCAATCATAAAATAGTCTAATATCTTCATTTTTTCAACATACGTAGCTATTACCCTCGAAAACTAAAACTTTTGAAATAGGAAAAGAGCCTTTAATCACATTCTTTACCATGTGCAATCATAAAATAGTCTAATATCTTCATTTTTCTCAACATACGTAGCTATTACCCTCGAAAACTAAAACTTTTGACATAGGAAAAGAGCCTTTAATCACATTCTTTACCATTTAACCTAGCTTTCAGAGTGAGAACATCTCAAATAGCTGGATTATATTGACTCGGAGTTCAAAGTAAAAGGATTTGGTTTGAATTGGATATTTATGAACTGTGAGTAAAACCGGTCTACTTTAGTGTGACGAAAATAACGAATTCAGTTACTTTGAAAAGGATTATTTTGAAACTAATTTTATCGGATGTTAGCTGTTTGACAGCATGGTGAGTAATAATTTGATTTGATTTTGGACTTTGGGTAATTGTCCATATTTGTTGATTATACCATTATGACGGAATATGTACATTCGTCGGTGTTGAATTTCGTGCAATCAAATCTTAAAAAAGGAGTAAGTGATGAAGTTATTGCTAACCATGCTGTTGGGTTTTTCGATGAGAAGTCTATTATGGCGGCTAAAATAGAACTTTGGTCTCATGTTTACGAGGGTGAACGTGTGCAAAGACGCCAAGGCGATCAAGCTAATTACCGTCACATTAAGGCATGATGGAAATCTTCCAGAAATGCGACAGCGAAAATTTGCCTTTGCCTACATACGTGATTATTTTACCTACCGAGGTTCCTGTTATTCCTGCTGTGGCTTATTCTAGCTTCGCCTCAAAGCTTGTAAGCATTGATTCGGAACTTAAGCAAATCCGTGAGAAGATTTAGTCGTATGATCTTAAATTCCCCCCTCTTAGCAGCCCTGGCGCTCAGTCATTGAATCCCGATCTGACGACCGTTGTTATTTCTAAAGTCCCATCAGAATTAGATAATCCTGCCAAGCGTCGCGAAATAATAGACTCTATTCCAGGTCATGAATGTATTCACAGCATTAAGCCCTCTGGCGATAAGCTAGTGGTACGAATTGACAAGATTGCTGCAAGGAACTTTTGCAATGCCGTTCCAAATGTAATGAGAGATTGTGACGTCAAAGTAAAAGAAACGAAATATATTGGAATCATTAAAGGTATACCGACCAATTTTGATGAGGAAATGTTAATTGATTGCAATAATATTACTCATGCGAAGCGAATAGGCAATTCTTTGGCTGTTAGAGTAGTTTTTGAAAACGCTGTTGCGCTGGCTAATGCACTTCGACTTGGTATAAAGATTGGGTATGAGATATATCGAGTTTACGAATACCAACGCCCACCCAAATGCTGTTATAATTGCCAATCACCAAATCATTTAAAATCAAATTGTTTATAAAGAAAAATGCTGCTCCCGTTGCGCAGGGCAACATGAATCCTCGCCTGATTCTCCGTGCCAGGCTACACCAAAATGTACGAACTGTCAAGGCAATCATGTGTCGTTTTCAATGAAATGCCGAATTCTTCGTGAACTTCTGTCGAAACGATCGTCCTATACTAGAAAATGAGTGCTAAGACTAATTTCACTATATGTTCGTTCAATATTAACGGTACTAAGGATAAAGACGTTTCTTTAGATCAGAAATTAGAAAATTTTGATGTTTTATTCCTCCAGGAGCATCTCCTACCTTTAGTGAGCTTAAACTCCCTACAGAGAAGTAACGAACACTCAGTTTTTTCTAAAGTGCACGCAAAACCTCTGGCAGACCATCAGGTGGCCTAGCATGTTTAATAAAAAAGACGCTGTTTTCACCACCCCCTTTATGCTACCACGAGAGTGATTGTTATATTGCTATTCGTCTTGCCAACCTTGTCCTCATTAATGTTTATCTCCCCTGCGACCAGAAATCCCTCCGAAGTTTAACTAAATTTACAAAATTTTGCGCATTAATAAAAAGTCTTTTGAATGGCATTGAGAGTAGTGGACTGGATTGGTTATTAATCGGTGATCTGAACTGTAACATTCACTCTTCATCAGTGCGGACTGAGCTTCTGTTAGATTCCTTACCGAATAGTTACAAAATTTTGAAGAAAGATGCCTCCAAGTCCTATATCCATAATAGTGGCTCACTTTCAGACATTGACCATTGTATCGTTTCTTCTGGTCTCATCTGTGGCGAAGTCCATGTAGATCAGGATGAGCGTGATTACGACCATCTCCCCCTATCCCTCACTGTTACCCTTAATGCTACTGCGGAGAAGAACCTTCGTCCCAATTCTAGAAATTGGATTTCTAAAAGAGAATGGAACAAAGCTGACTGGCCTCTTTATTTTTCTACGCTTGTTAGCCTTCTATCAACGATTAAAGTCCCTTTTAATCTGTTGTGTACAAGCTTTGGGTCCCCACAAGCCAGAATTCAGCTTAATATTTATTATAGCTACATTGTATCGTTCTTAAAGAGGTCTGAAGAAGTAGCTGTTCCCCTATGTCGCTTTAGAGCAAAAACAAGAAGTTCAATTTGGAAGAATGACCCAGAGCTAAAAACAATAAAAAATCGGGCTAAGTTGTGGCTAAAAATTTGGATAGCTTGCGGCCGCCCCTTAAGGGGTAATGTTTTCGATATTAAACAAAAAACAAAACTTGATTTTAAACGCTATCTTCGAAAAATTAGGTACAATGGTGCTGAATTTCCTAAGTCTCCTAGCCAGTGGAAAAAAGTGATCAATGTCGCGAAGTTTGATAGATCGCCTACGGCTGACCGAATCCCTAATGTATCATGGATCAATCATTATAGTAACATTTTCGATACAGTGATATATGCGGTTCATTTTCGTTTTGCCAAGCTCTGTTCTAATCTGTTGCCTAACAAAATCATTCAAGGTCATGTACCTCGTTGACCGTGTCAAAAGAAGTGTAGAGAGACTTAAATCGAAATCTTATGATATAGACGGGATCAGTGCTTTTCACCTCAACACCGATTCGGAGGAATTAGTTTATCACTTGCAGATACTTTTTCAGATGTGTTTATGCTCTTCTTTAGTCCCTGATTCTTTTTTAGTTGGTAACATTACGTCAATTTTGAAACGCGGTAAGGACCCAACTAGTTGCGCTTCGTATAGGCCTATTACGGTTGCTTGTACTTTAAGTAAAGTATTTGAATATGTTTTGCTCCCTGATCTCCTGTCTAATGTAGATTATATGTCTAATCAGTTTGGCTTTAAGCTGTATATAGGATGCCAACATGCTCATCGTGCTATAGTTTCGCTATTACTTGAAGCGCATAAAAATGGTTTTGAGGTTCATTTTTGTGCACTCGATGTTTCAAAAGCTTTTGATTCAATTTGTCATAGCCAACTTTGGTATTCTTTAATCCAACTTGGTGCAAATGTGTCTATTATATCAACTCTTCGTTTTTGGTATGCTAATTCATATGTTCGACTCAAGTCAGGTGACGCCTACGTTGGTAATATCCCAATTCGTTCTGGTCTTAGGCAAGGAGGAGTCTTATCCCCTTATCTTTTTAATGCTTGTCTTTATTCTGTTTTGCCACGTATTAATCCATCATGTTTTTTAGGCCTAACTAATCTTTCGTACATTGCATATGCAGATGATTTACTTTTGATCAGCCGCACTAAATCTAGCCTAAGTAAGTCGACCCAGCTTGTTTCTAAGTCTTTTGAGGAAATCGGCCTCAAACTTAATACTGAAAAATGTGAATATTTAGTTTTTAATGCTAAGCATCAAAGTAGTGATCTTGATTGTGGTTATTTTTCAGTTAAGCTCGTTTCTTCGATTCGGTGGCTTGGTATTAATATTTGTTCATCTTTATCAGCTTTTCGATCCTGTGGGCTAAATGATATTAAAAGTAAACTTAAAAAAGGGTACGCGAAAATTGTCCCGAACCGAGGCAGGTTTTCACGAAAGGCTTTATCCAGACTTTATTCTACATATTGCGATCATTCTATATTGTTTCTTTCCGGTTTGCGCCCGTTGTTTAATAATCAAGATTTGCAGGGCATAAGAGTTATGTATTTTCGTTATTGTAAATATTTATTGTATCTGCCGCGGTCTTATAGAAATCAGAAGATTATCAGAAAGTTTTATGCCACTGATATTATTTTCGTTTATAAAAAACTCTATGCTAGATTAGGTGCTGAGGCCTGTCAACGCTTGGGCCCTTACCACCCTTTGATTAGACTGTATTAATTGTATTGTTTGTGTTATTTCGTTTTTCTTTCCTTGATGTTTTTACTCCGCTTAATTTGTCAAAACAAGCGGGTAACAAATAAATTATTATTAATTATTATTTGCAATCATAAAATAGTCTAATATCTTCATTTTTTCAACATACGTAGCTATTACCCTCGAAAACTAAAACTTTTGAAAAATTAAAAGAGCCTTTAATCACATTCTTTACCATTTGCAATCATAAAATAGTCTAATATCTTCATTTTTTCAACATACGTAGCTATTACCCTCGAAAACTAAAACTTTTGAAATAGGAAAAGAGCCTTTAATCACATTCTTTACCATTTGCAATCATAAAATAGTCTAATATCTTCATTTTTTCAACATACTTAGCTATTACCCTCGAAAACTAAACTTTTGAAATAGCAAAAGAGCCTTTAATCACATTCTTTACCATGTGCAATCATAAAATTGTCTAATATCTTCATTTTTTTCCAGAGACAAAGCTATTACCCTCGAAAACTAAAACTTTTGAAATAGGAAAAGAGCCTTTAATCACATTCTTTACCATTTGCAATCATAAAATAGTCTAATATCTTCATTTTTCCAACATCCGTAGCTATTACCCTCGAAAACTAAAACTTTTGAAATAGGAAAAGAGCCTTTAATCACATTCTTTACCATTTGCAATCATAAAATAGTCTAATATCTTCATTTTTTCAACATACATAGCTATTACCCTCGAAAACTAAAACTTTTGAAATAGGGAAAGAGCCTTTAATCACATTCTTTACCATGTGCAATCATAAAATAGTCTAATATCTCCATTTTTTTACCATACCTAGCTATTACCCTCGAAAACTAAACTTTTGAAATAGCAAAAGAGCCTTTAATCACATTCTTTACCATGTGCAATCATAAAATAGTCTAATATCTTCATTTTTTTCAACATACGTAGCTATTACCCTCGAAAACTAAAACTTTTGAAAAAGGAAAAGAGCCTTTAATCACATTCTTTACCATTTGCAATCATAAAATAGTCTAATATCTTAATTTTTTTCAACATAGGTAGCTATTACCCTCGAAAACTAAAACTTTTGAAATAGGAAAAGAGCCTTTAATCACATTCTTTACCATTTGCAATCATAAAATAGTCTAATATCTTCATTTTTTCAACCATACGTAGCTATTACCCTCGAAAACAAAAACTTTTGACATAGGAAAAGAGCCTTTAATCACATTCTTTACCATATGCAATCATAAAATAGTCTAATATCTTCATTTTTTCAACATACGTAGCTATTACCCTCGAAAACTAAAACTTTTGAAATAGGAAAAGAGCCTTTAATCACATTCTTTACCATGTGCAATCATAAAATTGTCTAATATCTTCATTTTTTCCACAGACAAAGCTATTACCCTCGAAAACTAAAACTTTTGACATAGGAAAAGAGCCTTTAATCACATTCTTTACCATTTGCAATCATAAAATAGTCTAATATCTTCATTTTTTCAACATACGTAGCTAATACCCTCGAAAACTAAAACTTTGAAATAGGAAAAGAGCCTTTAATCACATTCTTTACCATGTGCAATCATAAAATTGTCTAA
The DNA here is from genome assembly GCF_032884065.1 of Artemia franciscana. Taxonomy (NCBI): domain Eukaryota; kingdom Metazoa; phylum Arthropoda; class Branchiopoda; order Anostraca; family Artemiidae; genus Artemia; species Artemia franciscana. Next base: position 21,034 of record NW_027065459.1, read on the forward strand.
TATCTCCATTTTTTCCACAGACAAAGCTATTACCCTCGAAAAACTAAAACTTTTGACATAGGAAAAGAGCCTTTAATCACATTCTTTACCATTTGCAATCATAAAATAGTCTACATTTGCAATCATAAAATAGTCTAATATCTTCATTTTTTCAACATACGTAGCTATTACCCTCGAAAACTATAACTTTTGAAATAGGAAAAGAGCCTTTAATCACATTCTTTACCATTTGCAATCATAAAATAGTCTAATATCTTAATTTTTTTCAACATACGTAGCTATTACCCTCGAAAACTAAAACTTTTGAAATAGGAAAAGAGCCTTAATCACATTCTTTACCATTTGCAATCATAAAATAGTCTAATATCTTCATTTTTTCAACATACGTAGCTATTACCCTCGAAAACAAAAACTTTTGACATAGGAAAAGAGCCTTTAAATCACATTCTTTACCATTTGCAATCATAAAATAGTCTAATATCTTCATTTTTTCCACAGACAAAGCTATTACCCTCGAAAACTAAAACTTTTGAAATAGGAAAAGAGCCTTTAATCATATTCTTTACCATTTGCAATCATAAAATAGTCTAATATCTTCATTTTTTCAACATACGTAGCTATTACCCTCGAAAACTAAAACTTTTGACATAGGAAAAGAGCCTTTAATCACATTCTTTACCATTTGCAATCATAAAATAGTCTAAAATCTTCATTTTTTCAACATCCGTAGCTATTACCCTCGAAAACTAAAACTTTTGAAATAGGAAAAGAGCCATTAATCACATTCTTTACCATGTGGAATCATAAAATAGTCTAATATCTTCATTTTTTCAACATACGTAGCTATTAC
>NW_027065460.1:0-20125 GCF_032884065.1 Artemia franciscana
TAGTCCGTACCCGCCCCCCCCCCAACCGGAAAATCCCCTGAAAAGGACTGTACACTTCCAAATAACCATTACTGAAAGTAAACGCTGGTCAAAGTTTGTAACTTGCAGCCCCTTCCCCGGGGACTGAGGGGGAATAAGTCAGTTTTTTCACTGTTTTAAAATGTAGAGTTAAGAGAAAGAGTCAAACTTTAGCGTAAAGAGCGGGGCTTTGAGAAGGAAAAGCCCCTTTCATATACGGAATAATTTCTGTTCGTTTTAAGTTTTAATGTCGCTCCTTACTTTCATTTAAAGAACTTGTTTTTTTTTTTATTTAATCACAAAAAGGTAGTCCAACTGAGTGATGTAAGCATAAGCTCAAACGGGTATGACTCATGCATTGAATCTGGTGAATGAAATTTTCTGTACAATAGACTTTAGTGAAATGGCAGCTCTCTTAGGGATGGATTTGTTTCAATTGAAAACGTTTTTGTTCATCAAAAACTTGAAATTACCACCTATGAAACTTACCAGTAAGTTTGACCTAACACCTACCATTACCGGGTAAGTTACCCAGTGGTAACTTACCGTGTGGTAACTTATGTCTTGCACACAAGTAAGTATCCTTGAAGAAATGTTCTAACATGGAAACTTTTGGAGTCCTAAACATGGCATTATTATGATTATTCTTTTTATACAGATCTGATACCTTTTCTGGATAGGATATGGGCTGATTTTCTATTCAGTTTATTGGGACAAAATTAATTTTCACATCTTGTTTTAATCTAAATAAGGTTCTTTAGTTGAAATATGAGTAAAGAGCAGAATATTTTTTTTATGTATTCCCTTCATAACCAATTATTTTGAATTTAGCTTGTTGTTAGTCAAATTAAACAGATTGTGGCAACGAACTGTAAGTAAGAGCGACTTGGACTAATAGTGACCAAAAATCTAAAACTCGCGATTTTGATAACAATGGATAAATCAAAAGCATTGGCTTTTTATTTCAATTAAAATTGACTACCATTTTGATCTTTTAGCTAGAGTATAAATACTGTTTTAAAAAAAGGATACAACCATATCCCTTTAACCTTAATATTTAGAGTTAGCCGATTTGTAAGTTTAATATTATCCATCAAAGCTACGAACCAGTGAAAATTTGTCTGATTTTGCGAAAAAAGGGGAAATACCAACAAAAATGCAAGTGATCCTTATGGAAAACACACCGTTAGATTCAGCATATCCGAGAACCTCGCTGTAGAGGTTTCATGGTCCTACATACGCAAATTTGGAATTTTGTATTTTTCCTGGAAGAGAATTCAAGGATGCGTCGTGTTCGTTTTTTTCTTTATTTTTCCTGGTGTAATTGTATCAAACCGTCGGTTTTGAAAAATCGAGAGTGAGCTCATTCGGACGTAAATCAAAAGTTCTAATGCCTTTTTTAAGCGACCAAACGTAATCTACCACGGAAAAGTGGCGTTTTCTGCCATTTTGTGGCACCCAACCCCGACTTTTATCCCAAAGAGGGCCACGTTGATGACGAATACAAACTTGTACATAACCACTCAATTTAAAAGCATTGATATACGAATTATTGAGCTTCCCAGTTGTAGAGAAAGTAATGTTGCGACGGTGGCGTATTCGTTTCTGAAAAGTCACGGAGTCCATACAAAACAAATGGTCAATATGGAGAATTATCTTGATGCTCGATTGAGCTGAGCTGATTCTTTTGATTTCTCAAGAAATTATGTTATCAGGGAAGAAGAAAAAAGAAAGAAAAAAGGACACGTCAGTACTACCTATGAAAGAAAAAAGAAAAAAGGTTTCTATTTTTGTTCAAGATGGGAGCCTGTAGCTTTCAACAATTGAATTTTTGATAACGAAGATTCCAATTTCGATTCAATCTTCATTTCGATCCAATATCCTTTTCGAGGGTTTTCACGCTACATTTTAAAAATTCACATAAAATTGTTTCCGCGACATACTTTTACCATCAAGATTAAGCGGAATAACAGTTAACCTTTTTGAATCAGTTTAAAATGGCAATGTTATTTCATATAAGTTCTTTAAAAAAGATTTTTAGCATTAATGGTTACTATGGGCTGTGGTTCGTTCTTTATTATATTTTAGCTATTGCTGCAACCGTGATTCATTTTCCGACACAAAAAGATTTCTTTTTCAGATTTCTTGCATCATACATTAAGACTATATTCAAAATTTGCGCGTTTTTAATTTTCCATTTCTTATCAATAAAAGAATACAGACAAATAAACAAAGACATGCCAAAAAAAGATACGAGGAGAGAAATTACTACAAGACTGAAAAAAAAAACATTATAGTTAATTCTATATTCAGATGGGCGAAAAAAAAATTCTGAATAAATACCAAATTTGGATTTGAACTTATTTGTGATGCTCATGTTTTGAGACATACCCGCACTAATAGCACTCAGGAGCTTCATCATTTCTGAAATATCTTTGGAAATCTTCTCTATGGATTTCTCACTTACCTTTGCAACATCATCCCTCATTGATTTTTGACTCTTTACAGAGAACCATGCATACAAAGTAGAGCAGATTTTTTTTACGTAAAACCAATTTCGTATCCCTAAGAACTTTACTACTAAACCTTTAGGTGTAGAACCCCCTTAAAAAAGACAAAAAGTAAGCCTTTCCAACGCTCCCTTAAGTTTTCAATTTGATCACTTGAGCCGTTTCCGAGATATTGCGTGAACTCTATTTTCACAACCTGGCGAGCCATAATGTCTTCTTATTTACCTAACACTAATATTTCATTAACTTAACTGTATATAGATATTAAGTGCCATAGGGGCTTGTATTGCTGGCTGTTTAGGTAGATCTGAAACATTTATTTCTGCCCTCTCCTCTCTCCAGAAGCAAAAACTGAAGCCCCTTACAGCCCCCACAAAATAAATAATTATTTTCAGCAACACTAGCTTTCGCATCAGTAGAGCCTGATTGTCTTATCAGTTACTGGCTGATAGACACTTCATGGACACTATAGATACTACAGTACCTATAGATACTTAGATACGACATCTATATACATAAAAATAAGTTATTTGTTTGTGTGTCTGTCTGTCTGTCCGCATACGAAGTCTGAACACCTAGTTGGTGGGGGCGCTTCGCGCCCCCCAAGCCCCCCGCGCACGTAAGTCGTTACGCGCCATATTAGTTACGCGCCATTGTAGTTGTGTCCCTGTGTCCCACCTGTGAATATATATATATATATATATATATATATATATATATATATATATATATATATATATATATATATATATATATATATATATATATATATATATATATATATATATATATATATATATATATATATATATATATATATACTTGCGAATAACTTGCGAATATACAACATTCTTCGCTGTCCCATTGTCTGTGCATGTAAATAGATTGTCAGGTTTACAGACTCTTGAACATGCAACATATAATTCTCAATGGGCAAAACAATCCGTATTCAAATTTATACCTCAAGATTCTAATGATTGCCCTTGAGCTTTGTAGATGGTGATTGCTAATCGAACATTCCATGTGTCCCCGTCGTCATTTATATATCACCCTGTGCCCCCCGGCGTCCCGGGGGGCACTTTTTTGGCACCTTTTTAGTTTTTTTTTTTGGTTTTTACTTTTTTTTTAGTTTTTTTTTTCTTTTTTCTTCCCTGTGTCCCGGTCGTCATTTGTGTCCCGGTGTCCCAGTCTGTAATCTCTCTTTGAGTGTCCCAGTCGTCATTTATATTCCCTGTGTCCTGGTGTCCCGGTCTGTATATCCATTCGTTTTTGAATTGATCTTTTTTTTAGTTTTTAGTTTTTTACTTTTTTTTAGTTTTTTTAGTTATACCTCATGATTCTAATGATTGTCCTTGAGCTTTGATGGTGAGTTGATGGTGATTGCTAATCTAACATTCCCTGTGCCCCTGTCGTCATTTATATATCCCCCTGTATTCAGGGGGATGAACCTCTCATTCTTCTTTTGTATTCTTCTTTTGTATTCAGGGTTGAACCTCTCAGATCTACAACCTGAAACATAACGCTCTACCAATATTAGTTACGCGCCATTGTAGTTGTGTCCCTGTGTCTTTTAATTATTGGTTTTTACTTTTTTTTTAGCTTTTTTAGTTTTTTTCTTTTTTCTTTTTAGTTTTTTTCTTTTTCAATTTTTATTTTTTTTTAGTTTTTTTATTAGTTTTTAGTTTCTCTTTCGTTTTAGTTTTTTTTTAGTTTTCTTTAGGTTTTAGTTTTGTAGTTTTTACGTTTTTTTAGTTTTTTTCTTTTTTAGTTTTTTAGTTCTTTAACTTATTAGTTTTTTTTAGTATTCTAGCTTTTTTAGTTTTTTTTAGTTTTTTTCCTTTTTAGTTTTTTTGTAGTTTTTACCTTTTTTAGTTTTTTTCTTCTTTTGTATTCAAGGTTCGAACCTGGAATCTCTCGAACCTAGAACCTGGAACATACCGCGTTACCAACTCAGCTACATCAGCTTGTATACTTTCGTTTTTGAACTGGTATATGATGAAATAATTCAGACGTCATATGCGGACAGACAGACAGACAGACATAACCCACTTGTTTCATTTACTATTGAGCCGCGTTACCTCTAAATAAAGGATCGATATACGATACACATAATTATATCAAGAACGATCTCTAATCCATAGCAACTTCAATATTAAAATAAATGATCATTTGGACGATGATATAACACTATTATATTTGTAAGATCTCCTTTTAATGTTTCACCAGGCATATTTTAAAAAATTGGTAATTTCATAAATATTTAAATAAACATTGAAAACTAGATATTCTCCCAGGTCTATTTACAAGCTAAGAAATTTTTAGCAGAAATTACTCAGCTAAGGATCAAGCAAAGAATGTTTCACTTTAAAGACAGATGAAAAAACACAATAAAACATCCGTCGATTCAGAAAAATATTTAGATCTCTATTTAAAGAAATGGTTTGGAAAGATACAAAACTTCTTGAAGCACTTTGTGTTGATATGGAATTGGAAGTATTAGTGCGAAAATGTACAAATAGCAATGAAATGTCTGAGCTGACTCATATGTTACCAATGGAGGAAACAGCTGCAAAGACAAAATTTTCGAAGAAAAATACTGAGCTGAATAAGATAATTAAAAAAGAATATGAAATTGATATGCAGAAAATAGCGTCACAGACAAAAATTTCAAAGAAAAATGCTGAGTTGGTATTGTCTATAATTAAAAAAAGATTAAAAAGTAATAAGCTGGAAAAAATCACTAATTCTCTACATATGCTTATATATCTTATAAGAAACGGGGGTGAGATTTTTCAAGCAGCACTCTATGAAATGCTTCAAGACCTACTGGGTATTTTGAATCACCACAAAATCAAGAAGCTTCTAACAGGAAGAACCGAGACATATAAGTCAAATTTCTATCAGCTCTTGCATTGTGTGACACATGAATGTTTAAAGGCTCATCTAGATGCCAAGTAAGCTCTAGAAATCACGTACATAAACAAAATTTGTCTTGATCTACAGCCTCCCACCTTGAACAAAAATGGAATCCTTTTTTTCTTTTTTTATTTCATAGGTAGTACTGATGTGTCCTTTTTTCTTTTTTACAATAATAAAAATCGAAAACTTGAATTACGGAATTTGCAAAAGATAAAAATCAAACTTTAAGAACTACAAAGGTAAAAAGGCTCATGAGCGTTCTCTCAAAAATAGTTCACAAATTTGAAAATAATGTTTATGTCTTTATATTTTGATGTCTATGTCCGTTTCTAATTCTGTGTTTATGTCTGAGTTTATGTCTTTGTCCATGTCTATACTTATGTCTCTGTCTATAGACAAAAACATAGACATAGACATAGACATAGACAGGGACAAAGATACAATCAGACGTAGATACAAAAATAGACACTGACATGGACATAAACATAGACATAGACATTGACCTAGACATAGGCAAAGACGAAGACATAGACATAAGTATATAGACATAAACACAGACATAGATATAAACATAAACTTAGACATAGCATAGACACAGAAATTACCTTAAATTACCTTAAATCGCATTTACAGCGAGATAAGGTGGATGCGATAATACAAGACATACACATAGACATGGAAATAGACATAAACATAGACTTAGACATAGTATAGACATAAAAATATAAGTAAACTTAGCCATAGACAAAATTATGGACATAAACCGAAACTTGCACATTGACATAGACATCGACATAGACATACACATAGACACGGACATAGATATAAATATAGACATATACATAGACAAAGGCATTGTCAAAGAATAGACATAGACATATACATAGACTTAGAGATAGACAAAAGAACAGACATTGACATAGGCATAGACATAGATATAAACATAGATACAGACATAGACATAAGAACAGACTTTGTTTAGGCATAGACATAGACATGGAAATAGACATAGATAAAGAGATAGATACAGACATAGATATAGACATAGACATGGACATGGACACAGACAAAGACACAGACATAGGAATAGACATAGACAGGGACATAGAAAAAAAACAGAGGCATAGACATACACTTACACATAGACATAGACATAGCCATACTCATAGACAAAGACATAGGAATAGATGTAGATACAAAAATAGACATAGAAATTGACATAAACATAGACATTGACATTGACATGGGAAAGGGCAAAGACAAAGACATAGGCATAAATATAGACATAAATATAGACATAGACATAAACATAGACATAAGCAGAGAAATAGATTTAGACATAGTAGAGACATAAAAATAGAAGTAGACTTAGACATATACAAAATCATGGACATTGACCGAGACATAGACGTCGACATAGACATGGACATAGACATAGATATAAACATAGACATAGACTTAAACATAGTACAGACATGGAAATAGAAGTAGACATAGACAAAAACATGGACATAGACATAGAAATAGTCATAGTCATGGAATTAGAATAGACATAGACATAGACATAAAAATTAATTTATAGACGTAAGAACAGACGTAGGCATAGAAATAGACATTGACACAAATATAAAAATAAACACAGACATAGACGTAGACATGGACAAAGACATAGACACTATCATAGACATAGAAATACAAATAGACATATGCATTGATATAGATATAAACATAGACATGAATATAGACACAGACATAAACATAGACATAGATATAGACAGTGACAAAGACATAGGCATAGGCATATATATAGACATAGACAAAGTCATAGGCAAACACATAGACAAAGACATAGAAATAAATATAGACATAAACATAGACATAAACATAGACATACACAATTATATAGACATAGACATGCACATACACATAGACATAGGCATAGACCTAGAAATAGACCTATACATAGACATTAAAGATTAGTTACACCCGTAGCTGTTGGATTAGTTGTACCTGCTACTGTTGGCTTTCTTGTACCTGTATCTCTTGGTTTAGTTTTAACTGCAGCTGTTTGCTAAGTTGTACAGGTAGTTGCGGGCTTTTGTTATCTTGTTACTATAGACTGTAGGTTGCTTCTTATTTAAATCAGACCAAAATTTGTTTATGCAGGTGATTTCTCGAGGGTACTTGGCATCTAGAGCCAAATATCTGCGACGAATTTTGATGTTTCCGTTAAGTTGTTATTTATCGTATGAGCCTTTAAACATTTACATATCATTTTAAGGACACGACTAGAGAAATCTAACTTATAACTCTCTGTTTCTCCCATTTAGAAGCTTATTGAGTTTGTTGTGATTCAAATTACCCAGTAATTCTAGAAGCCTTTTATAGAGTGCTACTTGAAAAATCTCGCCCCCATTGTCTATAAGATATATAAGCATATCTAAAGATTTGGAGATTTTTCTAATCTTATTACTTTTTAATATTTTTTCAATTATCGAGAATAGCAGCTCAATATTTTTCTTTGAAATTTTGGTCTTTGAAGCTATTTCTAGCTTTTCAATCGGCTCCATCTGAGTCCAGTTAGACGTGTCACAGTTATTTGTATAGATTCGCACTAGTATTTCCAATTTCACATACTCTCTCTCAACACAAAATGATTAAAAAAGTTTTGTATCTTTGCTAACCATTTTTGTTAATAGATATGCATATATATATTTATACTAGGTGTTATGGTGGCGCTTCGCGCCACCCCAAAACCTAGTTGGTGTGGGCGCTTCGCGCCCCCAAGCCCCCTCACGCGCGTAAGTCGTTACGCGCCATTGTAGTTGTGTCCCTGTGTCCCACCTGCGAATATATATATATATATATATATATATATATATATATATATATATATAAATATATATATATATATTTATTATACTTATTGCTAAAGGGAGGGATATATTAACAGGATAAGCTTGTTTTGGTTTTACTTGGTTCTTTTACATTTGTTTTTTTTTTTTTTTCTTTCATAGGCATATATTTTGAGGGTGATACCTGACGCGGGGATGCCATGGATATTCTGTGGTAGCCACAACACTGTGCTGGGTTTTTTACTTATGTCCTGGTCGTCATTTATACTCCCTGTGTCCCGGTCGTCATTTGTGTCTCGTGAAATAATTCAGACGTCATATGCGGACAAACACGACGTCACTCGACAGACAGACAGACAGACATAACCCACAAACAACTTATTTTTATATATATTTATTCATATTTTTTTAGTTTTCTTTTTCTCTTTTATTTTTCAGTTTTTTCCTTTTTTTAGTTTTTTTCTTTTTTAGTTTTTAGTTTTTTTTTAGTTTTTTACCGTTTTTTAGTTTTTTTTTAGTTTTTTTTAGTTTTTTTAGTTTTTTAGCTTTTTTAGTTTTTGTATTAGTTTTTATTTTTTTTTAGTTTTTGCCTTTTTTTTATTTTTTTTCAGTTTTTTTTTAGTTATTAGATTTTTACCTTTTTTTAGTTTTTTTTAGTTTTTTAGCTTTTTTAGTTTTTTTTTCTTTTTAGTTTTTTTTTGTAGTTTTTACCTTTTTTAGTTTTTTTCTTCTTTTGTATTAGTGTGAAATAATTCAGACATCATATGCGGACAAACATGGGGCGCTTCGCGCCCCCCCCAAGCCCCCCCGCGCGCGTAAGTCGTTACGCGCCATAATAGTTACGCGCCATTGTAGTTGTGTCCCTATGTCCCACCTGTGAATATAGATATATATATATATATATATATATATATATATATATATATATATATATATATATATATATACTAGCTGTTGGGGTGGCGCTTCGCGCCACCCCAACACCTAGTTGGTGGGGGCGCTTCGCGCCCCCCCCCCAAGCCCCCCCGCGCGCGTAAGTCGTTACGCGCCATAATAGTTACGCGCCATTGTAGTTGTGTCCCTATGTCCCACCTGTGAATATAGATAGATATATATATATGGTTTTAACTACGTAAAACTTGCGAATATACAACATTCTTTGCTGTCCCATTGTCTTTGCATATAAATAGATTGTCAGGTTTACCGACTCTTGAACATGCAACATATAATGGTCCATGGGAAAACAATCTGTATTCAGATCTATACCTCATGATTCTAATGATTGCCCTTGAGCTTTGTTGATGGTGATTGCTAATAGTTTTTTTTTCTTTTTAGTTTTTTTGTCCCGGTCGTCATTTATATCCCCCTGTTTCCCCCGGTGTCCCCGTTGTAGTTGTGTCCCTGTGTCCCGGTCGTCATTTATATTCCCTGTGTCCCGGTCGTCATTTTAATCGAACATTCCTTTTGTCCTGGTCGCTTTCTCTTTGAGTGTCGTCATTTATTTTTTTCTTTTTTAGCTCTTTTAGTTTTTACCTTTTTTAGTTTTTTTTAGTTTTTAGTTTTTTTAGTTTTTTACCTTTTTTTAGTTTTTTTAGTTTTTTAGCTTTTTTATTTTTTTTATTAGTTTTTAGTTTTTTTTGTAGTTTTTGCCTTTTTTTTAGTTTTTTTAGTTTTTTAGCTTTTTTATTAGTTTTTAGTTTTTTTTGCCTTTTTTTAGTTTTTTTAGTTTTTTAGCTTTTTTATTTTTTTTATTAGTTTTTAGTTTTTTTTGTAGTTTTTGCCTTTTTTTAGTTTTTTCAGTTTTGACGTCACCTGATCCAGTTTTTTCAGGTGACGTCACCTGATCCACGATCCACAGATCCACAGACAACTTATTTTTATATATATAGATAGTTTTTTTTTTTTACTTATGTCCTGGTCGTCATTTATACTCCCTGTGTCCCGGTGCTTTGTTGATTGCTAATCGAACATTCCTTTTGTCCTGGTCGCTTTCTCTTTGAGTGTCGTCATTTATTAGTTTTTTCCTTTTTTTTTTTGGTTTTTTATTGGTTTTTACCTTTATTTTAGCTTATTTTTCAGTTTTTTCCTTTTTTTTAGTTTTTTTTTATTTTTTATTTTTTTTAGTTTTTTACCTTTTTTAGTTTTTTTAGTTTTTTTAGTTTTTTAGCTTTTTTACTTTTTTTATTAGTTTTTAGTTTTTTTTTGTAGTTTTTGCCTTTTTTTAGTTTTTTCAGTTTTTTTTTAGTTTTTTATTGGTTTTTACCTTTATAGTTTTTTTAGTTTTTTAGCTTTTTTATTTTTTTTATTAGTTTTTAGTTTTTTTTGTAGTTTTTGCCTTTTTTTAGTTTTTTCAGTTTTGACGTCACCTGATCCAGTTTTTTCAGGTGACGTCACCTGATCCATCCATCCATCCATCCATCCATCCATCCATCCACAGACAACTTATTTTTATATATATAGATATATATATACTAGCTGTTGGGGTGGCGCTTCGCGCCACCCCAACACCTAGTTGGTGGGGGCGCTTCGCGCCCCCCCCCCCCAAGCCCCCCCGCGCGCGTAAGTCGTTACGCGCCATAATAGTTACGCGCCATGATACGTCCCTATGTCCCATCTGTGAATATAGATATATATATATATATATATATATATATATATATATATATATATATACATATATATATATATATCTATCTATATATATAAAAATAAGTTGTCTGTCTGTCTGTGGATGTGTGGATGGATGTGTCAGGTGACGTCACCTGAAAAAACTGGATCAGGTGACGTCAAAACTGAAAAAACTAAAAAAAGGCAAAAACTACAAAAAAAACTAAAAACTAATAAAAAAAATAAAAAAGCTAAAAAACTAAAAAAACTATAAAGGTAAAAACCAATAAAAAACTAAAAAAAAAACTGAAAAAACTAAAAAAAGGCAAAAAACTACAAAAAAAAACTAAAAACTAATAAAAAAAGTAAAAAAGCTAAAAAACTAAAAAAACTAAAAAAAAACTAAAAAAAGGTAAAAAACTAAAAAAAATAAAAAATAAAAAAAAACTAAAAAAAAGGAAAAAACTGAAAAATAAGCTAAAATAAAGGTAAAAACCAATAAAAAACTAAAAAAAAAAAAAAGGAAAAAACTAATAAATGACGACACTCAAAGAGAAAGCGACCAGGACAAAAGGAATGTTCGATTAGCAATCAACAAAGCACAGGGACACAGGGAGTATAAATGACGACCAGGACATAAGTAAAAAAAAACTATCTATATATATAAAAATAAGTTGTCTGTGGATCGTGGATCAGGTGACGTCACCTGAAAAAACTGGATCAGGTGACGTCAAAACTGAAAAAAACTAAAAAAAAGGCAAAAACTACAAAAAAAACTAAAAACTAATAAAAAAAATAAAAAAGCTAAAAAACTAAAAAAACTAAAAAAAGGCAAAAACTACAAAAAAAACTAAAAACTAATAAAAAAGCTAAAAAACTAAAAAAACTAAAAAAAAGGCAAAAACTGCAAAAAAAACTAAAAACTAATAAAAAAAATAAAAAAGCTAAAAAACTAAAAAAACTAAAAAAAAGGTAAAAAACTAAAAAAACTAAAAACTAAAAACAACTAAACAAAAGGAAAAAACTGAAAAATAAGCTAAAAAAAAGGTAAAAACCAATAAAAAACTAAAAAAAAACTGAAAAAACTAAAAAAGGCAAAAACTACAAAAAAACTAAAAACTAATAAAAAAAGTAAAAAAGCTAAAAAACTAAAAAAAACTGAAAAAGCTAAAAAAACTAAAAAAAGGTAAAAAACTAAAAAAAAAAATAAAAAAAAACTAAAAAAAAGGATGTCGTCATTTATTTTTTTCTTTTTTAGTTCTTTTAGTTTTTACCTTTTTTAGTTTTTTTAGTTTTTTAGATGAAATTTTTTTTTAGTTTTTTCCTTTTTTTCTTTTTAGTTTTTTATTGGTTTTTACCTTTATGTTAGCTTATTTTTCAGTTTTTTCCTTTTTTTTTAGTTTTTTTTTATTTTTTATTTTTTTTAGTTTTTTACCTTTTTTTAGTTTTTTTAGTTTTTTTAGTTTTTTTAGTTTTTTAGCTTTTTTACTTTTTTTATTAGTTTTTAGTTTTTTTGTAGTTTTTGCCTTTTTTAGTTTTTTCAGTTTTTTTTTAGTTTTTTATTGGTTTTTACCTTTATTTTAGCTTATTTTTCAGTTTTTTCCTTTTTTTTAGTTTTTTTGCTTTTTTTTAGTTTTTTTAGTTTTTTAGCTTTTTTATTAGTTTTTAGTTTTTTTTGTAGTTTTTGCCTTTTTTTAGTTTTTTTAGGTTTTTAGCTTTTTTATTTTTTTTTATTAGTTTTTAGTTTTTTTTGTAGTTTTTGCCTTTTTTTAGTTTTTTCAGTTTTTACGTCACCTGATCCAGTTTTTTCAGGTGACGTCACCTGATCCACGATCCACAGATCCACAGACAACTTATTTTTATATATATAGATAGTTTTTTTTTTTACTTATGTCCTGGTCGTCATTTATACTCCCTGTGTCCCGGTGCTTTGTTGATTGCTAATCGAACATTCCTTTTGTCCTGGTCGCTTTCTCTTTGAGTTTCGTCATTTATTTTTTTCTTTTTAGTTCTTTTAGTTTTTACCTTTTTTAGTTTTTTTTAGTTTTTTAGATGAAAATTTTTTTTAGTTTTTTCCTTTTTTTCTTTTTAGTTTTTTATTGGTTTTTACCTTTATTTTAGCTTATTTTTCAGTTTTTTCCTTTTTTTTAGTTTTTTTTTATTTTTTATTTTTTTTAGTTTTTTACCTTTTTTTAGTTTTTTTAGTTTTTTTAGTTTTTTAGCTTTTTTACTTTTTTTATTAGTTTTTAGTTTTTTTTTGTAGTTTTTGCCTTTTTTTAGTTTTTTCAGTTTTTTTTTTAGTTTTTTATTGGTTTTTACCTTTATTTTAGCTTATTTTTCAGTTTTTTTCCTTTTTTTTAGTTTTTTTAGTTTTTAGTTTTTTTAGTTTTTTACCTTTTTTTAGTTTTTTTTAGTTTTTTTAGTTTTTTAGCTTTTTTATTTTTTTTATTAGTTTTTAGTTTTTTTTGTAGTTTTTGCCTTTTTTTAGTTTTTTTAGTTTTTTAGCTTTTTTATTAGTTTTTAGTTTTTTTTTGTAGTTTTTGCCTTTTTTTAGTTTTTTTAGTTTTTTAGCTTTTTTATTTTTTTTATTAGTTTTTAGTTTTTTTTGTAGTTTTTGCCTTTTTTAGTTTTTTCAGTTTTGACGTCACCTGATCCAGTTTTTTCAGGTGACGTCACCTGATCCATCCACAGATCCACAGACAACTTATTTTTATATATATAGATAAGTTGTATGTATTTTTGTGTTGAGGGTTTGCATTTGACGTTTAAAAAATAAAGAAAAAAAAGAAAACAAACTAAAATGTAAAAACTGGAAATTGCATAAATATTTCGAAATATTTTGACAATAGATTAAAATAATTCAAAAACCTTAAAACAGATATTTAAAATTTTGAGATTCATTATAAATTGTTGAGCTTTAGCAAGCTTGGCACGTGAAGAGGAATTTTTAGTATAGATCTTAAAATGACAGAAGAAACAGCCGAGGAAGCTGCTAAAATAGTTGATTCAAAGAGAAATTTTTGTATAAATCCTACAATGGCAGAAGAAACAGCCGAGGAATCTGCTCAAAGGGTTAATGCCAAAAGGCTTGCGGCTAAAGAACGCAAAACCGCGCAGTTAGATGAAAATCCACCTGGACAGCGAGAGTCAAAACGTATCAAAACTGAAAATGATAACGATGATGATTGGATTTGGGATTTTGACTTGGATAAGGTCATCAATGCCTACCAGATTTAAGTTAAAAAAACAAAGGTTCGGCGATATGTATTTCATAGTGACGCTGAAAAATAAACAAGAAAAAGAAAACTGAAAAAAGAAAAATGGTAAAAAACTAAAAAGAATAAACTAAAAAAACACCTAAAAGGTAAAAAAAAAGAAAAAGAAAAAACCTAAAAAGAAATAACATATAAAAAATAAAAAATAAAATACTATGAAATACATATTGATCTGATATCTGAAAATGTTTGACCAGAGTCATCGTTTTGCAATCGGACACGCACATTTGTAGTTAATTTTAATGTTTTTACGTGTGCCCATAAATTAGAATTTTTCAGGCAAGTATTCATTTCGTCTGCAGGGGTTGATCTAGGTATTATAGGTAATGTTTGCCTGAAATCTCCCACAAGCAATATTAATGTGCTGCCAAAGGGTTTCGAATTCCCTCACAAATCTTTCAAACATTGATCCAGAGCCTCGAGCGATTTTTTGTGTGACATTGTGCAATCGTCCTAAATAATAAGTTTGCATTGGTGCAATACTTTACCTATCCCACATGATTTGGAAATATTGCACGTGGGAGTTTCTGTAGAATGCAAATTCAGAGGCAATTTCAAAGCGGAATGAGCAGTTCTTCCACCAGGCAGCAACGTTGCGGCTATTCCAGATGACGTAATTGCCAACGCTATATCATTTTTTGATCGAATTGATGCCAGAATCAGTTTTATCACAAACGTTTTATCAGTACCTCCTGGGGCATCCAAAAAGAAAATTTCTCCAACGTTGTTATCGACACAATGTATTATCGTATCATAAATGTCTTTTTGTTCCGACGTTAACTTGGAAATGTTATTTTGTACATACGACAATAGATCACTCGTACTGTAACTTTGTTCACGATCCAATTCTACACATGTCGAAACAGCAGTGGTACGATTAGGTGTAGGCATTCCAAAATCCTGAAGAGGTTTATTTGCCATACATACGCACAAATCTTCTATAATAACTAAAGTGTAGTTATAAATTTCTGATGTAAGATCAAAAGTCATATCTGACGTCTCTAACCGTTTTCGATGGAGTATATCTTCAGACATTTTTGATTTTTATTTTTCCCATAACTCTGTAGGAGCTGATGGAGAGCAAGTTCTTAGTATGATGCCAAACAATGCACGAATTTGACTTGGAGTTGACGTTTCGCACGCGTCATTGATGCAGTTATCCCAGTGTTGGTCATTCTCCAATAAATTCAGAGCTTGGCAGGCACTACGGTAAGTGTCATGTATAGTACCGTTTACAGATCTCAAATATTCAAAGGACGTCGGACCGGGTACATTCACCAAAAGCAGGCGTAGAAAGAAGCATTCATGTTGATTGGGGTGAACGGTGTAGAGTCTTCCTATCGTGGTATCTTTGAAGATGGTAGGTTGGCCGTCGACTGACTTACCCTGTTTTCGACGTTCAAATACTTTATTTTTAGTATTCCACGTGTACTACGAAGGCACTTCAGTATACAGCAGTTTTTTTGCAAAATAATCATTTTTGCAGAGCGAAAAGAAAGCAGTTAACCTTGTATCCGTTGGATTCAGGGCTCTTTTTTACACGTTGGATTTCCTAAAATAAACACGTTGACCATTCTGTAAATGTACCGCTAAGTGAAAAACAACTGGACTACGTTCATCTATCGGAAATGAAAGAATTCGCCAAACAGCTTCATTACTGCTTATGTATCTTCCAGCCTGATATTGTACGATTTCGTCGATATCTTTGATTTCGGACTGCAAGCCAAAAACTGCCATGTCACTGCCTTTGTTGACGCATTTACATATGTATTTGATTGCCTTTACGGAGTTACAGTACTCAACGTTTATGTGTGCATTAAATGTTTTTGATAATAATGGGGAATATGGAACACCCCACTGGTTATCTACTTCGATGGTGGTACCGTTACACTTCTTTGTTACTGCTGTTTTACCGCCATCTTCAGTAGATCTTCTTCTATATTGTGGGTAACCATCATTGCCAGTAATTGTGTTGGATACTAAAAGTCGAGGATATTGCTTTGTGCACCTTCCTTGGGCCATGCATGGTCAGTGCACCGCAAGGTCCATGTATCATATTTTTTACAACAATATCATATAACCCCTTATCGACATTTTCATCAGGTATTTCAGCGGAAATCACATCATCAATTTCGTTAGAAGTAATTTTATTATGTAGCCAGATTAGTATATGTGCGTGTGGCAAACCGCGTTTTTGCCATTCCACTGAGTACATTCACCATCGCACTGACCCAAACACCAAGTTTTACTATGTAGTTTATCAGTGATTTCAACTTTCGCCGGAAGACACGGGCCGTAATGTCATGTCTATGAACCGCCGATTGTCCTTGAAGTTAAAGCTGCTGTATCTCGTCGCAAGATTGATTACATGTAAATGTAATAAATAAATCTGGACGACCATAGAGACGAACATACGCAATAGCATCTTGAGCATATTCATGCATATGACGGGGACTGCCAGCATATGACGGAGGTAAAATCGTTAATCTTCCAACATTTGTGGTATTACTGTCATTTAGAACTGCATCTCGCAAATGAATGTATTGCTCAGAGCGGAGCTTGGTCTGATTCAGACGGATATATAGCAAACGTTCTGATTCAATTTTTGCATACATATCAACGACATATTAGTGAAACAATTGACGGCATTTTAAAATATAATTATCTTCATCCTGCCGAATCATTAGTCTATAGGAATAATAATGCATTGCATTGCATTTCTTATTCATTTCTTTGTTAGTGGCTGGATTCATCAATTCAATATTAAAGTGATAGCCGTCGGTTCCATCCCAAAAAATGATAGGATATTGTAGGGCATCGTAGCTTCGATGAGTTTCAGCAATTCTTACCAACTGAGCGTTTCGCTTATGAAGAATAATATCTCGAGGTAAAAACTGATCATCGACCATAACGATTGCCACTTCGTCGATAGTTGGAGCATTGTATCTACGCACATGTTGGCCAGGAGGCGTTTTGTCAGCAGAAATAACAATTTTATGCGTATCAGTAGGCATCAAATCGTTGGCTGTTTTGAACAGACGTACTAAATTATTATTTTCGTGGAAAAGATGTTGCAATTGGGAAACGATTGTCCTTTCAACGTTGGGAGAAATTTCGCAACGTGCATTCAATTCAGAATTTCTATCACTGAAGAAGTACAATTGTAAAAATTTATGATTCTCGCCTGAGAATGGTGAAGGGACCCTGCTCTATGGTAAATTTGCCCTTTTACTTTGAAAGTAGGGATAAATTGATCTGGATTTTCGATTTGGGCACCAAACGACGTCATTTGGAAACATGAGTTATATTTTCTGATCTGTGATAAAAAAAAAACGCTTAGATTCTGACGTAGTTCCAGTAAGCAAAATCTTCAATAGCTCTGGTGGTGCAGCAAATATAGGAAGTTTAACTTTTCCTGAGGCGCAACACACTCCCATTGTTTCATCATTGAATTTCAAGGCCTTGCAATAGGGACAAATTTTAGACATAGTCCCGATTTGAACACATCTACTCAAGCTATAATCATCGACTGGGCTGTACCTGAATGCCAGGCGATAATGTTCAGGTTGCTCTATTGATTCCTCGGCACGCTTTCTTTTCGTACTTTCTCTATCAGCCGCAAGCCTGTTGTCTTGCTGTTTTTGTGATTCCTCGACACGCCTTCTTTTTTTACTTTATATTTTAGCAGCAAGTCTGGTTTCGCGTTGCTCTGGTAGTTCCTCGACACGCCTTCGTTGACGTAAATTACACATTCCTAATCTAGCATTATCTCTTGAAGCCGCAAGCCTGTTTTAAACGTTGCTCCTGTGATTCCTCGACACGCCTTCTTGTTTTACTTTCTCTTTCAGCAGCAAGTCTGGTTTGCGTTGCTCTGGTAGTTCCTCGACACGCCTTCGTTGACGTAAATTTCACATTCCTAATCTGGCCCTTTCTCTTTGAACCACAAGCCTGGTTTTACTTTTTGGTAACATTCTATAACATTGACAGTTAAAACAATCTTCACGCGCCATGCTTGCTAAAGCTCAACAATTTATAATAAACCTCAAAATTTTAAGTATCTTTTTTAAGGTTTTCAAATTACGTTAATCTATTGTCAAAAAATTTCGAAATATTTATGCAAAGCCAGTTTTTACATTTAAACCCTCAACACAAAAATACATACAACTTATTTATTTATATATATATATATATATATATATATATATATAGAAGATATAATCTGGCGTAACAGACATAGTGTAACAGAAATAACACACATACAACTTATTTATATATATATAGATAAGTTGTCTGTGTGTGTGTGTCGAGTGACGTCAGGTTTGTGTGTCGACTGACGTCATGTTTGTCGACTGACGTCATTATAAGGATTGAGCTGTATGCGTCATGAAGTTGTTTGTCGACTGACGTCATGTTTGTCAACTGATGAAATTACATACCGGGACACAAATGACGACCGGGACCAGGGAATATAAATGACGACCGGGAACCTCAAAGAGAAATTGCAGACTGGGACACCCGGACACAAATCACGACCGGGACACAGGGAATATAAATGATGACCGGACACAGGGACACAACTACAACGGGGACAACGTGGGCACGGGCGGGATAGATAAATGACGACCGGGACACACGGGTTGTTCGAATAGAAATTACAGACCGGGACATAAATGACGACCAGGACACAGGGAATATAAATGACGACCGGGACACTCAAAGAGAAATTACAAACTGGGACACCGGGACACAAATGACGACCGGGACACAGGGAATATAAATGACGACCGGGACACTCAAAGAGAAATTACAGACCGGGACACAAATGACGACCGAGACACCGGGACAGAGGGAATATAAATGACAACCGGGACACTCAAAGAGAGATTACAGACTGGGATACCGGGACACAAATGACGACCGGGACAAAGGGAATATAAATGACGACCAGGACAAAGGGACACAACTACAACGGGGACGCACAGGGGGATATATAAATGACGACGGGGACACAGGGAATGTATTTCATATATATTTCATAGTGACACTGAAAAATAAAGAAGAAAAAGAAAGCTGAAAAAAGAAAAAAGGTAAAAAACTAAAAAAAAAATAAAAAAACTAAAACAAAAACTGAAAAATAAAAAAAAATAAAAAAAAAACAACAGCTAAGAGCTCATATGGCACTTGTGACGAGAAGAGAAGAGCTAAGACCCATGGGATCATATGGTATGAGCTATAACAAAATTCTATGAATCAATAGATTGATTTAAAAAGGAAAATAAGAGGCTTAATACCCCGCCAAGATTTAAAATAAGAGCTCTAAGTCACGATGTCCTTCTAAATATCAAAATTCATTAAGATCCGATCACCCACTCGTAAGTTATAAATACCTAATTTTTTCTAATTTTTCCTCTCCCTTTAGCCCCCAGACAGTCGAATCTGGGAAAACGACTTTATCAAGTCAAATAGTGCAGCTCCCTGACACGCCTATCAATTTCCCTCGTTCTAGTACGTCCAGAAGCAGCCAACTCGCCAAATCATTGAACCCCTCCGCCCAACTCCCCCAAAGAGAGCGAATCCAGTACGATTCTGTGAATCACGTATCAAGGACATGTGTATATTCTATCCACCAAGCTTCATCCCGATTCCTACACTCCTAGTGTCTTTCCAAGATTTCCCCCTACAACTCCCCCCAATGTCAAACGATCTGGTCGGGATTTGAAATAAGAGCTCTGAGACATGAATTCTTTCTAAAAATCAAATTTCATTAAGATCCGATCATCTTTTTCGTAAGATAAAAATACCCCAATTTTCACGTTTTCCAAGAATTCCGGTTTCCCCCTCCAACTCCCCCAACGTCAAAGGATCTGGTCGGAATTTAAATAAGAACTTTAAAGCATAAGATCCTTCTAAATATCAAATTTCATTAAGATCTGGTCACCCT
>NW_027065461.1:0-21894 GCF_032884065.1 Artemia franciscana
CCCCATGTCTGTCTTTGTGCATCTGAATCTACGTGTTTGTGCGTGTTTTGTCTTTCTCTCTCTGTGCCTGTGTGTCTGAGCAAGCATTTGCTTGTTTCTGTGTCTGTGTTTGTATGCTTGTGTGTTAAAATCTATTTGTTTGTCTCTGTTTTTGTCTCTTTCTCTCTGTGCCTGTGTGTTCGAGTGACTGTTTGCTTGTCTCTCTGTTTGTGCCTATGTGTTTGTGGGTTTGTTTGCTTGTCCCTTTCTCTGTGTTTGTGTGTCTGAACCTGTGTGTTTGTAAGTTTTTTGTCTCTCTATCTGTGCCTGTGTATCTGAACAGACGTTAGTTTATCCCCGTGTCTGTCCTAGCGTGTTTGTAGATATTTTGTCTTTCTCTATCTCTCTCTTTAACTGTATGTATGAGTCACTATTTGCTTGTCAATATCTCTTTGTAACTATGTGTCTGAGCGTGATATTTGCTTTGCCACTTGTCTAATCTCTCTTTTTCGAGCTGTTTGCTCAAAAATCAGCTGTTTGCTTCTCTCTCTCTCTCTCTCCCTCTCTTTCTCTCTCTCTCTTTCTCTCTCTCTCTCTCTGTGCCTGTGTGTCTGAGTGGCTATTTGCCTATCTCTCGCTAACTGTTTCTATGTTGTGTGAGTTGATATTTGCTTGTCCCCTTTTCTTTGTGTGTGTCTGAATCTGTGTGTTTGTATGTGTTTTGTATATCTCTCTCTGTGCCTGTGTGTCAGGGCGAGTGTTTGCTTGTTTTTGTGTCTGTCTTTGTATGTTTGTGTGTCTGACTCTGTGCGTTTTTGTAGGTGTTTTGTCTCTCTCTCTCTCTCTCTCTTTCTCTCTCTCTCTCTCTCTCTCTCTCTCTCTCTCTCTCTCTCTCTCTCCTCTCTCTCTCTCTGTCTCTCTCTCTCTCTCTCTCTCTACGCCAGTGGTTCTGTTTGCTTGTTTTCTCTCATTGTGCCTATGTGTTTGAATGGATGTTTGCTTGTCCCTGTTTCTGTCTTTTGTGTTTTTAGGTCTGTCCGTGTATTTGTAGGTGGTTTTTTCCTTTTTCTCTCCCTGTGACTGTGTTTCTGAGCAGCTCTTTGCTTGCCCCTCTCTCTCTCTCTCCTCTCTCTTACTTTCATTACTTATTCAATGAATTTTACTCAATTTAATTAGATTTAATGTAGGCATTAAATCCAAAAATTGATCTGTTTCAACATAGCCTCAATCCTATCGTGTACACTGAAAATGGCGACACTCTCGCCTTGTAAAGACATATTTAATTCATTCAGTTTACAAAACATGTCAGCTAAATATGTAACCTTTTTTAACCAAAGAACATCGGATATAGAAGAAGACAAATGAAACGGAGGATCAATAAAAAATGCTTGAAGTTCAGACTTCAATTCAAACAAACGCGACAAAACTTTACCACGGGAAAGCCATCTAACTTCTGTGTGGAGCAGTAAAGAAACGGGGATACTTCCAAGATCCTCACAAAGCATACGGAATGGACGGGAATTAGTAGCACGTGATTTTGTAAAGTTCATAATTTTCACAACATCATTTAAAGTAGTCAATAACTCTGCAGGAATACGCTTACATCGACTAAAGCCTGTCATCCAATTTTTTCGTTCATCTTCTTCACCCGTACCACAAAGCCTGAACTGTCATCGATTTTTTACCGTCTAAACACACACCCACACAATAGCTTATTCCATTCTTTCAAAAATATTCATTGACCATAGCCAGCGCAAGTTTGTTTTTTAAGACCAGGGCACTTCTTATCGAAGGAGTTGTCGTAGAAAGTTCTAAAATGGCTCATTCAATTGGAAATTAAAAGGGCACCAGTGTCCTTTTTAATAGTTGATAGCGATTGGAGGGATAGCGATCCTTGTACACTGTGTAACTATGGCAATTTTCTGTGTAACTATGTCTTTGAGGATGACCACCCCTTCCCACCCACCCACAGCCTCGGGACAAATGTTGTAAGTTATGTTCTTGGGGTATATAAGGTTTTTATAGAAAGTATTGTCGTATAAACTTCAAAAAAGGCTCATTAGATTAAAAACTGAGAGGACTAGTGCCAATTTTATTAGTCGAAAGTGATTGGACGGCAAATAACCCCCCACTCCCATCATTTCCCCAAACACTTCCAATCAAAATTTTGAGCTAGCCATTTTGTTCAATGTATATAAGAGGTCTGGAAATTATGTTTTTGGGATAACAAATACCCCTAGTCCTCAGGGCAAGGGTTGCAAGCTATGCTCTGGTGGTATATAAGATTTTATAGAAAGTGTGATCTTATAAACTTTGGAGGGGGCTCATTGTATTGGTAATCAGAAGCTCTAATGCTCTTTTTAAGAGTCAAAGTGATCGGAGGGCTGCTAAACCCCGCCCCCCCCCCAAATACACACACACATTTGTCTTATTGTCCCTAAATGTATCTAAGAGAAATTTTGAGATAGCCATTTAATTCAAAATAGTCTAAATATCATATAACAAGGCTGTTGGGGTTGAAACAAATCCCAGAGCGTGGGGCAAGGGTTGTAAATTATGTCCAGGGGATATTTAAGGTTTTTATGAAATGCGTGGTCGTATAAACTTCAGATGAGGCTCATTTGATTTGAAATTGAAAGTTATAGTGCCCCATTTAAGAGTCAAAAGTGATTTGAGAGCAAACAGCCTCCTCCCCACGCTCATCATTTCTTCAGAGACATACAATCAAAATTCGGAGGTAGCAATTTTTTCATTGTAGTCAAAGGGTCGAGATATTATGGCTTTCAGGATGGCACCCCCCGCCCCCACAGTTCTTAGGCCAAGGGTTGTAAGTTATGCCCCGGTGACAAAAGGTTTTTGTAGAAAGAGTGGTTGTATATACTTCGGAGGGGACTCATTGGATTGGTAATTGAATTTCTAGTGCCCTAAAGAGTCAAAGTGATCAGAAGGCAGCTACCCCCCCCCCCAACTCGTCGTGTTTTCCCGAAATACATCGAATAAAAAATTTTGAGATAATAATTGTTTTCAAAATAGTCCAAAAATCATATAACAAGACTTTTGGGGTTGATGCAAACCACCAGCTAGGGGAGAGAGTTGTAAGATAGGCTGCGGGGCATTTAAGGTTTTTATGGAAGGGATGGTTGTTTAACTTTAGAAAAGGCTCATTTGGTTGATAATTAGAAGTTCTAGTTCCTTTTTAAGCTTCAAAAGTGATTGAGGGCATTTAGCCTTCTCCTTTCCCGACAACCCCTCTTTTCATCAAACGCATCTGATTGAAATTATGAGATGGCGATTTTGTTCAAAATAGCCCAAATAACATATAACAATACATTTAGGGTTTGCTCAACGCTACAGCGCCCTAGGAATAGGGTTGTAAGTTATGCCATTAGGGCATATAAAGTTTTTATGGATTGGGCGGTCGTATAAACTTCAGATGGTGCTTATTTGATTTGAAATTGGAAGTTATAATGCCCTACTTAAGAGATAAAGTGATTCGAGAGTGAACCCCTCCCCCTCGACGTTCACCATTTTCTTTAAGACCTCCAATCGAAATTCGGAGATGACAATTTTGTTCATCATAATTGATGGTTTTGGAAATTATGTTTGTGAGAAAGACACCCCCTCTTCCCCCCCCCCTTAAAGCTCCAAGGACAAGGGTTGCTATTTATGTAAGGGTATTATGGTTCTTATGAAAAAGGTGATTGTATATGCTTTGGAGGGGACTCATTGGATTGGTAATCACAAGTTCTAGTGTCCTTATTAAGATTCAAGGTGATCAGAGTGTAGCTATCTCCCCCCTAACGCACAAATACGTCGTGTTTTCCCGGGATACATCCAATAGATAATTTTAGACAGTCCTTTTATTCAAAATAGTCCAAAGATCATATAACAAGGCTTTTGAGGTTGATACAATCCACCGAGTTGTAAGTTGCCCCTGAGGCATTTAAGGCTCGTATAGAAGGGATGGTTGTATAAAATTTGGATATAGCTTATTTGGTTGGAATTGGAAGTTCTAGTTCTCTGTAAAGAGTCGATGATGACGGAAGTCAAGTAGCCCACCTCCCCCACACAGCAACCCCTCTTTTCACCAAATATATTTCATTGAGACTGTGCGATGGCAATATTTTTCAAAAGAGTCCAAAGAACATATAACAATGCCTTCTACAAGGAAGATCGTCTCAACAGAAGCTGGATTCTAGAGGAGACGTTAATAATCAACAACAACAACAACAACAATGCCTTTAGGGTTGGCACAGCCCTCCAGAGCCCTGGGGCAAGAGCTTAAAGTTATGCCCTTGAGGCATATAAGGTTTTATTAAATTGGTGGTCTTATTAAATTCAGATGGGTCTCATTTGATTTTAAATTGAAAGTTATAGTGCCCTTTTTAAGAGTTAAAGGGATTTGAGACCCCTCTCCCAACGCCCATCATTTCCCATAACAAACATCCCGAAGGAAGTTTTGAGACATCAATTTTTTCAGCATTGTTGAAAGGCTCAGTAATTATGCATTCGGGGATGTAACCCCCTCCCCTCAGGCCTCAGGTCCAGGACTGAAAGGTATTTGTTCATGGTTTACATATAGTATATACTATTGAGAAAAAGTATGTGTGTTTGACTTCTACCTTCCCAAAATCAGGGAGTGTTGATGGGAGTTTTGAATTAAATCATAACATATTGTGTGTATATGGGTTGTCAAAACAGTGCAACTCAGGAATGACTGAGTATATCAATTTTGATTTTTCAGGAGATGATCAATTCAACAAAAAGGCACTATTTGCATGCTATTAATGCGACCAATTCTATCGCTAAAACTATTGCTTCTGTAGGGAGTACTACTAAGGCTGGTGATATTGAAAAAAATATCTGAGGAAACGTTGAGAGGAAAGTTGAATTAAATCAGAATATACCTAGAATATGAATATATGATAATAAAACAGCCCAAGTAATCTAAAACATTACCTTTCAAATAATAAAAGATATCTGGATGATTTCTTAGTAATAAATTGCGCGGAATTTATGGAGATTTCGAAAATTATTTATCCACTAGAGTGAATTCTGGAGCCTAGCTATGAGACAGGACACTCTGACCATCTTTTAGATTTAAATATTAATATTCCAGATAATAATAAATTAGTTTTTAAAACATATAATAAAACCCATGATTTTGATTTTGAAGTAATTAATTTCCCATTCTTCGAAAGTAATATACATTCAAGCAAATAAAAGTTCAAATGGGGATAAATCTATTTATTTAGATTGCGAAAACAGGTGCAATAGTCTAAATATTTCGATCACATATACACCAATCGTCAGCGACCGTCATTAGTAGAAATACTCTACTAATGACGATCGCTGTATATATGAGCGAAATATTTAGATTTGTACCTGTTTTCGCTGTCTAAATAAATGGATTTATCCCATTCAAACGATTATTTGATCCTTGTTCATTTATTTGTTATAAATTTTCACCTTCATACGTACAGACTTAATTGTACTAGTATCATTGTAGTAGTGGTAGTAGTAGGAACAGTAGTATCAGTATTAGTGTATAATTATTAGTATTAACAGTAGCAGCAGCATTACTAATAGCAGTAGTAACAGGTACATTTTTCCTTTTGGTAAACTGAACATCGCACTCATAATGCCCCTGAAGTTTTCTCTTGATATGATAAGCCGTTCCAATAATATTGCTGATACGCCCGTGTCAGCAATGCATACACACAGTATACATACACATGTAATGTTTTAGAGGTAATTAATTGGCTAAAAAGAGAGAGAGAGAAGACGAAAAGAACTGTCTTTCTTATCCAGCAATTGAGATAAATGAGCACTTGAATGAGGTCTTAACCTTACTCATCTGTCCAATTACCCAGGACAAAACAGTATAACCAAACCGAAATGTCCAAATCCACGCAACGTTGTCATTAATAAATATAAAACGTTGTCATTTTTCAAGCAAAAGAACCCTAAATCTAGCAAAATATTTCCAAGTAATTACCTTTCATTAGGGCTCATGAGAGAAATACCATTTGCCTAAAATGGGTTTCGACCCTTTACTTTCTTTACCCGGCAAGTTGGAGCGTCTACCATATAGCTCTTTTATGGTATCCCTATGTTAGGTAAAACTTGTGAAATACATGCACACTAGCAAAATTATTCAAAAAATACCCATAAAATAGTTCTATCCATGTTGGAATTCCATAGGTCAGTGAAACTTAAATACAAATCTGGAACAGTTACAGACTCTATGGGCCGGAGTTGGGTTATAAGACAGCGCTTTATTGGCTTCTGGAACCAAAAGATTTTAAGCCCGTATGCCCGGAACCCTTGTATAAACACAAATCCCAAACGAAAAATTAAAGAAATTACATTAAAATGTCCTTCAGTATTTCTTGATAATTTTTGTATATTTACCTAAAAGTTCATTATACAGAAAACGAATTTTTTTATTTTGCCGATTAATTTTATTGGCAGAAAAACCTCTTAAGATCAATTTTGGGTTAAGTCTTTGACATCTATTCTCAAAATCTGTGTAATTACTACAAATTCTTGCATACCTAAATAGTTGGGAATAAAAAGCTGAATAAGTGATACTTGAATGTATGTTACTTTCGAAGAATGGAAAATTAATTACTTCAAAAATAAAATCATCACTTTTATTACACATTTTAATTTATAATAGTATTGAACCCATTACAAAAATGCCTTCGAGGCAAGCTGCCAAAAAGCAAGACTAGCTGCCAGAAAGCTTGTATTTAATTATTTTTTTCTGTTTTGTTTGAATGAATTTATCATCTTGTATCATTTTGGGATTGAATTGAATTTATTTATAACCCGTCATAATACACATGAAAAACGGAGTATAATATGAATAAAAGAAAAGAGAAAAAAGGAAATGACCTAGAAAACTAGACAATACTTCGCCTTACTTAAAAACAATTAAAACATACAAAAGCAAAAGCAAAACATTCATTGTATCAAAATAGCACTCCATGGGTGCCGACGAATTCTATCATTATAAACTTCTATTCTTTTTCTGATAGAAGCATTCGGATCTATGATGCTGTTTCTTTTAATGATCCAGGGGTTGCTTGACCATGGTGGAAGGGCAAGCAGGTATTTGGCATACCGGAAATGATTCGCCGAAGCTCCTTCGTCTCAGTTATCGTAAACGTACGGCAAAAAGGTGCTAGGTATAGGAAATTCGGATTTATCAGTCCTGGTTGAACTTGGTTGAAGTAAGAATACTAGGGCTGTTCTTGAAAAAAAAAATTTAGTCTTAATGTTTGCATTTTAATGCAAGTTTATATATATATATATATATATATATATATATATATATATATATATATATATATATATATATATATATATATATATATATATATATATATATATATATATATATATATATATATATATATATATATATATATATATATATATATCTATCTATATATATAAAAATAAGTTGTCTGTCTGTCTGTGGATGTGTGGATCAGGTGACGTCACCTGAAAAAACTGGATCAGGTGACGTCAAAACTGAAAAAACTAAAAAAAGGCAAAAACTACAAAAAAAACTAAAAACTAATGAAAAAAATAAAAAAGCTAAAAAACTAAAAAAAACTAAAAAAAAGGCAAAAACTACAAAAAAAACTAAAAACTAATAAAAAAGCTAAAAAACTAAAAAAACTAAAAAAAAGGCAAAAACTACAAAAAAAACTAAAAACTAATAAAAAAAATAAAAAAGCTAAAAAACTAAAAAAACTAAAAAAACTAAAAAAAGGTAAAAAACTAAAAAAACTAAAAACTAAAAAAAACTAAAAAAAAGGAAAAAACTGAAAAATAAGCTAAAATAAAGGTAAAAACCAATAAAAAACTAAAAAAAAAACTGAAAAAACTAAAAAAAGGCAAAAACTACAAAAAAAACTAAAAACTAATAAAAAAAGTAAAAAAGCTAAAAAACTAAAAAAACTAAAAAAACTAAAAAAAGGTAAAAAACTAAAAAAAAATAAAAAATAAAAAAAAACTAAAAAAAAGGAAAAAACTGAAAAATAAGCTAAAATAAAGGTAAAAACCAATAAAAAACTAAAAAGAAAAGAAGGAAAAAACTAAAAAAAATTTTCATCTAAAAAACTAAAAAAAAACTAAAAAAGGTAAAAACTAAAAGAACTAAAAAAGAAAAAAATAAATGACGACACTCAAAGAGAAAGCGACCAGGACAAAAGGAATGTTCGATTAGCAATCAACAAAGCAACGGGACACAGGGAGTATAAATGACGACCATGACATAAGTAAAAAAAAAAAACTATCTATATATATAAAAATAAGTTGTCTGTGGATCTGTTAATCGTGGATCAGGTGACGTCACCTGAAAAAACTGGATCAGGTGACGTCAAAACTGAAAAAACTAAAAAAAGGCAAAAACTACAAAAAAAACTAAAAACTAATAAAAAAAATAAAAAAGCTAAAAAACTTAAAAAACTAAAAAAAGGCAAAAACTACAAAAAAAAACTAAAAACTAATAAAAAAGCTAAAAAACTAAAAAAACTAAAAAAAAGGCAAAAACTACAAAAAAAAACTAAAAACTAATAAAAAAAATAAAAAAGCTAAAAAACTAAAAAAACTAAAAAAACTAAAAAAAGGTAAAAAACTAAAAAAACTAAAAACTAAAAAAAACTAAAAAAAAGGAAAAAACTGAAAAATAAGCTAAAATAAAGGTAAAAACCAATAAAAAACTAAAAAAAAACTGAAAAAACTAAAAAAAGGCAAAAACTACAAAAAACTAAAAACTAATAAAAAAAAGTAAAAAAGCTAAAAAACTAAAAAAAACTAAAAAAACTAAAAAAACTAAAAAAAGGTAAAAAACTAAAAAAAATAAAAAAAAAAAAAAAATAAAAAAAAGGAAAAAACTAAAAAAAAAGGAAAAAACTGAAAAATAAGCTAACATAAAGGTAAAAAGCAATAAAAAACTAAAAAGAAAAAAAGGAGAAAACTAAAAAAAATTTTCATCTAAAAAACTAAAAAAAACTAAAAAAGGTAAAAACTAAAAGAACTAAAAAAGAAAAAAATAAATGACGACACTCAAAGAGAAAGCGACCAGGACAAAAGGAATGTTCGATTAGCAATCAACAAAGCACCGGGACACAGGGAGTATAAATGACGACCAGGACATAAGTAAAAAAAAAAATTAACAAAACTAAAAAGAAGGTAAAAACTACAAAAAAACTAAAAAGAAAAAAAAACTAAAAACTAATAAAAAAACTAAAAAATCTAAAAATCTAAATAAACTAAAAAGAGCTAAAAAAGAAAAAAAAGGGAAAAAAATAAAGGAGAAAAACAAAACTAAAAAACGAATGTATATACAGACCGGGACACCGGGATACAAATGACGACCGGGACACAGGGAATATAAATGACGACCGGGACAAAGGGACACAACTACAACGGGGACACCGGGGGAAACAGGGGGATGTAAATGACGACCGGGACACCGGGACAGGGAATGGTCGATTAGCAATCACCATCAACAAAGCTCAAGGGCAATCATTAGAATCATGAGGTATAGATCTGAATACAGATTGTTTTCCCATGGACCATTATATGTTGCATGTCCAAGAGTCGGTAAACCTGACAATCTATTTATATGCAAAGACAATGGGACAGCAAAGAATGTTGTATATTCGCAAGTTTTACGTAGTTAAAACCATATATATATATATATATATATATATATATATATATATATATATATATATATATATATATATATATATATATATATATCTATCTATATTCACAGGTGGGACATAGGGACACAACTACAATGGCGCGTAACTATTATGGCGCGTAACGACTTACGCGCGCGGGGGGGCTTGGGGGGGGCGCGAAGCGCCCCCACCAACTAGGTGTTGGGGTGGCGCGAAGCGCCACCCCAACAGCTAGTATATATATATATATATATATATATATATATATATATATATATATATATATATATATATATATATATATATATATGTATATATGTATAGATATATTGGTGTTGTGCTTAAGACGGCTCTTGGACAAAGTGCTGAAATATTCACCGAATCGAATTCCACTGTCTTGAGAAAATTTCCCTATTGTTTCTGTAATTTGTTTGTTTGATATGGAAAGGCAATATGGTCTATTTACACTATTTATAAAATAAATTAGTTTTAAAAAATTTGCATCATAATGCTGCTTCTACTCCTACTGCTACTATTATTATAACTGCTGCTAAAGGTAAGACTACTACTATTAACTCTATTGCTATCACTACTGGTGCTATTACTACTGCTAATAAACCTATGGGTATGAAGGCGAAAATTTTGGGCAATATTGTAACTATATTGAAACAAATCGAAACACTATGCCCATTTAGGATGTCAACAGGACGTACCAGCAATGCTTCTGGATCAGTTGATGGTATTGAGTTAAAAATTTCATCGTGTGTTGAAGGGGATATGGAAATGCTATTTACACACTGCCACTACAACTATTGCTACTACACAAGCTAAGGGTATTAAGGTGAAGCTTTAAAGGACTATTTACGTGGATGCTGAACTGATCAAAACGAACTATGATCATCTAGACTGTCAATAGACTGACAAAGTAATGTCACAATAGCGACCTATAATATAAAGTTACACCTTTTAAGGTAAGTTGTGACAGATTTTGAACCAGCCAGAAAACCCTATGTGTATACGTTCCCTCAGGAAATGTGAACCCACGGGGATTCACGAACCACCGGCCAGGAATCACTGGCGGAAAGGAAGAGGAGATGGACGAGGGGACTTCAAATTTTGTGCTAGTGAAGGGGAAGCTGAAAAACTTGTGTCTCTAATTCACTAAAAAAATTTGTACTAGAAGATGCTATGGGACTTCTAATCCGTTCGTATACAAGCAGCGTGATAAATCAGAAGACACTGAGCTGCTAGGTTATCAAGGTGTATAACTAAATATTTCAGGAACAGCTTGAAGTCTTAGATTGAAACTTCCAGAGAGGGCTGAAGAGGGGGGAACCAGAGGATATTGAACTATCGATTGGGTAATATTGCAAAACTAAATTAAAAGGCACTATGTGAATCCAGACTATCAATATACAATGTTTGGAGAATTTCAGGAACAGCTGGGGATGGAATTGAAATTTTCAGGTAGTACAGGAGAAAAAAGGGAGAGAGAGAGGCAAGCCTCAAATTCTGTGATGGGATGGAATGGCCAGAACTGCTATCTTTCTGATCCACCTAAACGTTTTTGAACTGTAAAGCTCTTCGAATTCCGACTTATTCATGTTTAAGTAGCAAGGTTAATTGACAGACTATACGCTGTGCGAGGTTGTTGAAACGGTTTATCTGCAATATTTATGGAATGACTGAATGTATCTAGTTGAAACTTTTGCGAATTTTCGGGGGTTAAATGAACCTTGGTTTTAATTTCAAGGAAGACTGGAGAGAGGTAAACATATTTTTATCTGATCCACTTAGTCATTTTAGTACAATAACCCTCCTTAAGACATATAGTCTTTTCATGGTATGGTAGGAAGGTATGTCAAATGACGTTGTTTGTTGCCAGGGGATAAAAACAGCGACTCTACAATGTCCTTGAACTTCTTTTTGTGGGGTTGGGGAGTGGACCTTAAATCTTGACTGGGGGCATAGGCAAAGCTCTAAGAATTTGGCTTCCACTATAATCAAAGTTTCAGCTCGATGAGTCTCTATTGAACTAGAATCTATTCCTTGTAAATTAGCGATGTTGGCACCAAAAGAACTGTGTATGCCCAGGATATAAACATAATGGAGCTACACTACCTCAAGAAGTACTTGGTGGATGAAGTTCAAATTCTAGGGGTATCTGAGGTCCAATTGGATCTTTAATTTGTATTTGAGGTAGAGTTAGATAGAAGAGGTTATGTATCCATTTTATCAAAGTAGTGTATCTGGAACATTTTGGGAGCGACAGGGTGGAGATGGAACTGAAGTTATTGGAGATGTTTCTTGGTGGGGGTGAGGGGGCTTCACAGGGAATTCAAATATTATGTTTAACACTGCAGGTTAGAAGAACAAATCATTTTTGTCTCATCATATATTGTTTCTCCTGAAAATGACAGATTAATGTTTAATCAGAAGCTTTTGACATATATCCATAAGTTGTTGGGGTCAGGCGAACCCACTTGCGCATTAAAAAACTTGCAATAAACTTGTGACGCCTGGAAAGGGGCCCAAAACTTTTTTTCTGATCAGCTAGGAGTCGAAACACTTCTGTTCATTCCAGTTACTTGACTTTGAATATTTTTTATCATTTCCAGGCCAAAAGACAGATATACGTGCATTAGCGGAGTCTTAAAATTTCATCTCTCCAATTAGCTTGAAAATAGAATTCTTAAGTTTCATGGCCAGATAAACCTCTGTGCAGAAAACTAATTGAAGCTAATTTTGGCTGTATTCGGCTGTGGTGTCCAAAATTAGTGTCGTCTCTTATAGGCTTTGAACCTTCCATGGCAGTGAAAACTGAAATATTTTGTATGTTCATCATATGTGACACATAAAACTGCACCGACATATTTTGTCACAGTGTATGTGGACAGACACAAGGGAACCTAAGAATATTTTCAGGGTACGTAGACTGAACTAATGGGACTTTAACAAGAAGAGTAAAAATTGGGAAGAAGTGTGTTTTTGTCGATTATTGCCGCCTAATACTAATTTTTTTAAAACCAAAGCTCTTTTCTTAACGCTAATTTGCTTTAAAACATTAGGCCACGTAGAAATCTCCGTTAGAATTTTAGTAACAAAACATACTTAAATCAAATCTGGTCATATTGGATTGAGACGTCCCTTTTTCTTTTTTCAAGAGAATAAAACCGAGCTCCAGTAAGTAAATGACAGCCATAGATATAGTTTAAAAAAAGTTACAGCTAAATTTAACATATAAAGATCCTTTTATCAAAATAACCTATTAATAGACGTGAATTTCTTTACAGGAGGGGATCTGGATGGTTTCAACCTTACAAAAGAAGAATAATTAATCAGCTTTTTAATGAATATGAATGACAATAATAATAATCATGTGTTAAACTAGTATTAAAAATCTATTTCACAAAGCCAAGTTTCACCATTGATGGAATTTGATGTAGTAGTTGGATTATAAACCAAGATTTGAATTCCTGAGCAGGAAAATAAAGAGCTTCACCAGTATTCCTAATACAAATAATATTTTCAGGGTACGTAGACTGAACTAATGGGACCTTAGCAAGAAGAGTAAAAATTGGGAAGAAGTGTGTTTTTGTCGATTATTGCCGCCTAATGCTAATTTTTTTTTTAAACCAAAGCTCTTTTCTTAACGCTAATTCGCTTTAAAACATTAGGCCACGTAGAAATCTCTGTTAGAATTTTGGTAACAAAACATACTTAAATCAAATCTGGTCATATTGGATTGAGACGTCCCTTTTTCTTTTTTCAAGAGAATAAAACCGAGCCCCAGTAAGTAAATGACAGCCATACATAAAGCTTAAAAAAAGTTACAGCCAAATTTAACATATAAAGATCCCTTTATCAAAATAACTTATTAATAAACGTGCATTTCTGTACAGGAGGGGATCTGGATGGTTCCTACCTTAAAAAAGAAGAATAATTAATCAGCTTTTTAATTAATATGAATAACAATAATAATAATTATGGGTTAAATTAGTATTAAAAACCTATTCCACAAAACCAAGTTTCACAATTGATCGAATTTGATGTAGTAGTTGGATTATAAACCGAGATTTGAATTCCTAAGCAGGAAAAATAAAAAGCTTCACCAGTATTCCTAATACAAAGCAATTAATAAAAAATTACTAATGTGACAAATATTAGAACAGTTAAAACTAAAAAAGATCTGAAATTGGTTCTAAAACATTCTTCAAAAAAGTAATTTTTTGAAAAAAAACTGATGAACCATTTAAAACCTAAGATGAACAAATATGGCTCTCAATGAACAAATGAAACCTAAAACATGTACAAACTGTAATGAGCAATCGCACGAAATATAAAGATTACATGTACTACTGCATATGAATAAACGAACTCTAAGCCGAATAGCAGTTACCAAAGAACGGAAGTAGAACACTCACCCCCTAAACTTTCTTAGAGCCAGGGACCCATATATGCTTTACTAAAAACAAAGTATACTTTAAAATTTTCACTCGCATAATTATAACATAGAAAAATCCACAGAACTGCTGCGACTTTCAGCAATTAGTATTTTTATATATTGAACAATCAGTCAGCTTTCATTGGGTATTTCCAGTAACCTTGATCATTATCGAGATTATCTGTTTTTTTTTCGATATTTTGACGAATAAAGACCACACTATTCAAAATAAATATTGTTTTCAAGTTTATTGTTTCGGTTTATTGCAGATAAACCGTTTCAACAACCTCGCACAGCGTATAGTCTGTCAATTAACCTCGCTACTTAAACATGAATAAGTCGGAATTCGAAGAGCTTTACAGTTCAAAAACGTTTAGGTGGATCAGAAAGATAGCAGTTCTGGCCATTCCATCCCATCACAGAATTTGAGGCTTGCCTCTCTCTCTCCCTTTTTTCTCCTGTACTACCTGAAAATTTCAATTCCATCCCCAGCTGTTCCTGAAATTCTCCAAACATTGTATATTGATAGTCTGGATTCACATAGTGCCTTTTAATTTAGTTTTGCAATAATACCCAATCGATAGTTCAATATCCTCTGGTTCCTCCCTCTTCAGCCCTCTCTGGAAGTTTCAATCTAAGACTTCAAGCTGTTCCTGAAATATTTAGTTATACACCTTGATAACCTAGCAGCTCAGTGTCTTCTGATTTATCACGCTGCTTGTATACGAACGGATTAGAAGTCCCATAGCATCTTCTAGTACAAATTTTTGTAGTGAATTAGAGACACAAGTTTTTCAGCTTCCCCTTCACTAGCACAAAATTTGAAGTCCCCTCGTCCATCTCCTCTTCCTTTCCGCCAGTGATTCCTGGCCGGTGGTTCGTGAATCCCCGTGGGTTCACATTTCCTGAGGGAACGTATACACATAGGGTTTTCTGGCTGGTTCAAAATCTGTCACAACTTACCTTAAAAGGTGTAACTTTATATTATAGGTCGCTATTGTGACATTACTTTGTCAGTCTATTGACAGTCTAGATGATCATAGTTCGTTTTGATCAGTTCAGCATCCACGTAAATATTCCTTTAAAGCTTCACCTTAATACCCTTAGCTTGTGTAGTAGCAATAGTTGTAGTGGCAGTGTGTAAATAGCATTTCCATATCCCCTTCAACACACGATGAAATTTTTAACTCAATACCATCAACTGATCCAGAAGCATTGCTGGTACGTCCTGTTGACATCCTAAATGGGCATAGTGTTTCGATTTGTTTCAATATAGTTACAATATTGCCCAAAATTTTCGCCTTCATACCCATAGGTTTATTAGCAGTAGCAATAGCACCAGTAGTGATAGCAATAGAGTTAATAGTAGTAGTCTTACCTTTAGCAGCAGTTATAATAATAGTAGCAGTAGGAGTAGAAGCAGCATTATGATGCAAATTTTTTAAAACTAATTTATTTTATAAATAGTGTAAATAGACCATATTGCCTTTCCATATCAAACAAACAAATTACAGAAACAATAGGGAAATTTTCTCAAGACAGTGGAATTCGATTCGGTGAATATTTCAGCACTTTGTCCAAGAGCCGTCTTAAGCACAACACCAATATATCTATACATATATATATATATATATATATATATATAAACTTGCATTAAAATGCAAACATTAAGACTAAATTTTTTTTTCAAGAACAGCCCTAGTATTCTTACTTCAACCAAGTTCAACCAGGACTGATAAATCCGAATTTCCTATACCTAGCACCTTTTTGCCGTACGTTTACGATAACTGAGACGAAGGAGCTTCGGCGAATAATTTCCGGTATGCCAAATACCTGCTTGCCCTTCCACCATGGTCAAGCAACCCCTGGATCATTAAAAGAAACAGCATCATAGATCCGAATGCTTCTATCAGAAAAAGAATAGAAGTTTATAATAATAGAATTCGTCGGCACCCATGGAGTGCTATTTTGATACAATGAATGTTTTGCTTTTGCTTTTGTATGTTTTAATTGTTTTTAAGTAAGGCGAAGTATTGTCTAGTTTTCTAGGTCATTTCCTTTTTTCTCTTTTCTTTTATTCATATTATACTCCGTTTTTCATGTGTATTATGACGGGTTATAAATAAATTCAATTCAATCCCAAAATGATACAAGATGATAAATTCATTCAAACAAAACAGAAAAAAATAATTAAATACAAGCTTTCTGGTAGCTAGTCTTGCTTTTTGGCAGCTAGCCTCGAAGGCATTTTTGTAATGGGTTCAATACTATTATAAATTAAAATGTGTAATAAAAGTGATGATTTTATTTTTGAAGTAATTAATTTTCCATTCTTCGAAAGTAACATACATTCAAGTATCACTTATTCAGCTTTTTATTCCCAACTATTTAGGTATGCAAGAATTTGTAGTAATTACACAGATTTTGAGAATAGATGTCAAAGACTTAACCCAAAATTGATCTTAAGAGGTTTTTCTGCCAATAAAATTAATCGGCAAAATAAAAAAATTCGTTTTCTGTATAATGAACTTTTAGGTAAATATACAAAAATTATCAAGAAATACTGAAGGACATTTTAATGTAATTTCTTTAATTTTTCGTTTGGGATTTGTGTTTATACAAGGGTTCCGGGCATACGGGCTTAAAATCTTTTGGTTCCAGAAGCCAATAAAGCGCTGTCTTATAACCCAACTCCGGCCCATAGAGTCTGTAACTGTTCCAGATTTGTATTTAAGTTTCACTGACCTATGGAATTCCAACATGGATAGAACTATTTTATGGGTATTTTTTGAATAATTTTGCTAGTGTACATGTATTTCACAAGTTTTACCTAACATAGGGATACCATAAAAGAGCTATATGGTAGACGCTCCAACTTGCCGGGTAAAGAAAGTAAAGGGTCGAAACCCATTTTAGGCAAATGGTATTTCTCTCATGAGCCCTAATGAAAGGTAATTACTTGGAGATATTTCGTTAGATTTAGGGTGCTTTTGCTTGTAAATTTACAACGGCTTATATTTATTAATGACAACGTTGCGTGGATTTGGACATTTCGGTTTGGTTATACTGTTTTGTCCTGGGTAATTGGACAGATGAGTAAGGTTAAGACCTCATTCAAGTGCTCATTTATCTCAATTGCTGGATAAGAAAGACAGTTCTTTTCGTCTTCTCTCTCTCTCTTTTTAGCCAATTAATTACCTCTAAAACATTACATGTGTATGTATACTGTGTGTATGCATTGCTGACACGGGCGTATCAGCAATATTATTGGAACGGCTTATCATATCAAGAGAAAACTTCAGGGGCATTATGAGTGCGATGTTCAGTTTACCAAAAGGAAAAATGTACCTGTTACTACTGCTATTAGTAATGCTGCTGCTACTGTTAATACTAATAATTATACACTAATACTGATACTACTGTTCCTACTACTACCACTACTACAATGATACTAGTACAATTAAGTCTGTACGTATGAAGGTGAAAATTTATAACAAATAAATGAACAAGGATCAAATAATCGTTTGAATGGGATAAATCCATTTATTTAGACAGCGAAAACAGGTACAAATCTAAATATTTCGCTCATATATACAGCGATCGTCATTAGTAGAGTATTTCTACTAATGACGGTCGCTGACGATTGGTGTATATGTGATCGAAATATTTAGACTATTGCACCTGTTTTCGCAATCTAAATAAATAGATTTATCCCCATTTGAACTTTTATTTGCTTGAATGTATATTACTTTCGAAGAATGGGAAATTAATTACTTCAAAATCAAAATCATGGGTTTTATTATATGTTTTAAAAACTAATTTATTATTATCTGAAATATTAATATTTAAATCTAAAAGATGGTCAGAGTGTCCTGTCTCATAGCTAGGCTCCAGAATTCACTCTAGTGGATAAATAATTTTCGAAATCTCCATAAATTCCGCGCAATTTATTACTAAGAAATCATCCAGATATCTTTTATTATTTGAAAGGTAATGTTTTAGATTACTTGGGCTGTTTTATTATCATATATTCATATTCTAGGTATATTCTGATTTAATTCAACTTTCCTCTCAACGTTTCCTCATATATTTTTTTCAATATCACCAGCCTTAGTAGTACTCCCTACAGAAGCAATAGTTTTAGCGATAGTATTGGTCGCATTAATAGCATGCAAATAGTGCCTTTTTGTTGAATTGATCATCTCCTGAAAAATCAAAATTGATATACTCAGTCATTCCTGAGTTGCACTGTTTTGACAACCCATATACACACAATATGTTATGATTTAATTCAAAACTCCCATCAACACTCCCTGATTTTGGGAAGGTAGAAGTCAAACACACATACTTTTTCTCAATAGTATATACTATATGTAAACCATGAACAAATACCTTTCAGTCCTGGACCTGAGGCCTGAGGGGAGGGGGTTACATCCCCGAATGCATAATTACTGAGCCTTTCAACAATGCTGAAAAAATTGATGTCTCAAAACTTCCTCGGGATGTTTGTTATGGGAAATGATGGGCGTTGGGAGAGGGGTCTCAAATCCCTTTAACTCTTAAAAAGGGCACTATAACTTCCAATTTAAAATCAAATGAGACCCATCTGAATTTAATAAGACCACCAATTTAATAAAACCTTATATGCCTCAAGGGCATAACTTTAAGCTCTTGCCCCAGGGCTCTGGAGGGCTGTGCCAACCCTAAAGGCATTGTTGTTGTTGTTGTTGTTGATTATTAACGTCTCCTCTAGAATCCAGCTTCTGTTGAGACGATCTTCCTTGTAGAAGGCATTGTTATATGTTCTTTGGACTCTTTTGAAAAATATTGCCATCGCACAGTCTCAATCAAATATATTTGGTGAAAAGAGGGGTTGCTGTGTGGGGGAGGTGGGCTACTTGACTTCCGTCATCATCGACTCTTTACAGAGAACTAGAACTTCCAATTCCAACCAAATAAGCTATATCCAAATTTTATACAACCATCCCTTCTATACGAGCCTTAAATGCCTCAGGGGCAACTTACAACTCGGTGGATTGTATCAACCTCAAAAGCCTTGTTATATGATCTTTGGACTATTTTGAATAAAAGGACTGTCTAAAATTATCTATTGGATGTATCCCGGGAAAACACGACGTATTTGTGCGTTAGGGGGGAGATAGCTACACTCTGATCACCTTGAATCTTAATAAGGACACTAGAACTTGTGATTACCAATCCAATGAGTCCCCTCCAAAGCATATACAACCACCTTTTTCATAAGAACCATAATACCCTTACATAAATAGCAACCCTTGTCCTTGGAGCTTTAAGGGGGGGGAAGAGGGGGTGTCTTTCTCACAAACATAATTTCCAAAACCATCAATTATGATGAACAAAATTGTCATCTCCGAATTTCGATTGGAGGTCTTAAAGAAAATGGTGAACGTCGAGGGGGGAGGGGTTCACTCTCGAATCACTTTATCTCTTAAGTAGGGCATTATAACTTCCAATTTCAAATCAAATAAGCACCATCTGAAGTTTATACGACCGCCCAATCCATAAAAACTTTATATGCCCTAATGGCATAACTTACAACCCTATTCCTAGGGCGCTGTAGCGTTGAGCAAACCCTAAATGTATTGTTATATGTTATTTGGGCTATTTTGAACAAAATCGCCATCTCATAATTTCAATCAGATGCGTTTGATGAAAAGAGGGGTTGTCGGGAAAGGAGAAGGCTAAATGCCCTCAATCACTTTTGAAGCTTAAAAAGGAACTAGAACTTCTAATTCTCAACCAAATGAGCCTTTTCTAAAGTTAAACAACCATCCCTTCCATAAAAACCTTAAATGCCCCGCAGCCTATCTTACAACTCTCTCCCCTAGCTGGTGGTTTGCATCAACCCCAAAAGTCTTGTTATATGATTTTTGGACTATTTTGAAAACAATTATTATCTCAAAATTTTTTATTCGATGTATTTCGGGAAAACACGACGAGTTGGGGGGGGGGTAGCTGCCTTCTGATCACTTTGACTCTTTAGGGCACTAGAAATTCAATTACCAATCCAATGAGTCCCCTCCGAAGTATATACAACCACTCTTTCTACAAAAACCTTTTGTCACCGGGGCATAACTTACAACCCTTGGCCTAAGAACTGTGGGGACGGGGGGTGTCATCCTGAAAGCCATAATCTCTCGACCCTTTGACTACAATGAAAAAATTGCTACCTCCGAATTTTGATTGTATGTCTCTGAAGAAATGGTGAGCGTGGGGAGGAGGCTGGTTGCTCTCAAATCACTTTTGACTCTTAAAAAGGGCACTATAACTTCCAATTTCAAATCAAATGAGCCCATCCAAGTTTATGCGACCACTCATTTCATAAAAACCTTAAATATCCCCTGGACATAATTTACAACCCTTGCCCCACGCTCTGGGATTTGTTTCAACCCCAACAGCCTTGTTATATGATATTTAGACTATTTTGAATTAAATGGCTATCTCAAAATTTCTCTTAGATACATTTAGGGACAATAAGACAAATGTGTGTGTGCATTTGGGGGGGCGGGGTTTAGCAGCCCTCCGATCACTTTGACTCTTAAAAAGAGCATTAGAGCTTCTGATTACCAATACAATGAGCCCCCTCCAAAGTTTATAAGATCACACTTTCTATAAAATCTTATATGCCACCAGAGCATAGCTTGCAACCCTTGCCCTGAGGACTAGGGGTATTTGTTATCCCAAAAACATAATTTCCAGACCTCTTATATACGTTGAACAAAATGGCTAGCTCAAAATTTTGATTGGAAGTGTTTGGGGAAATGATGGGAGTGGGGGGTTATTTGCCGTCCGATCACTTTCGACTAATAAAATTGGCACTAGTCCTCTCAGTTTTTAATCTAATGAGCCTTTTTTGAAGTTTATACGACAATACTTTCTATAAAAACCTTATATACCCCAAGAACATAACTTACAACATTTGTCCCGAGGCTGTGGGTGGGTGGGAAGGGGTGGTCATCCTCAAAGACATAGTTACACAGAAAATTGCCATAGTTACACAGTGTACAAGGATCGCTATCCCTCCAATCGCTATCAACTATTAAAAAGGACACTGGTGCCCTTTTAATTTCCAATTGAATGAGCCATTTTAGAACTTTCTACGACAACTCTTTCGATAAGAAGTGCCCTGGTCTTAAAAAACAAACTTGCGCTGGCTATGGTCAATGAATATTTTTGAAAGAATGGAATAAGCTATTGTGTGGGTGTGTGTTTAGACGGTAAAAAATCGATGACAGTTCAGGCTTTGTGGTACGGGTGAAGAAGATGAACGAAAAAATTGGATGACAGGCTTTAGTCGATGTAAGCGTATTCCTGCAGAGTTATTGACTACTTTAAATGATGTTGTGAAAATTATGAACTTTACAAAATCACGTGCTACTAATTTCCGTCCATTCCGTATGCTTTGTGAGGATCTTGGAAGTATCCCCGTTTCTTTACTGCTCCACACAGAAGTTAGATGGCTTTCCCGTGGTAAAGTTTTGTCGCGTTTGTTTGAATTGAAGTCTGAACTTCAAGCATTTTTCATTGATCCTCCGTTTCATTTGTCTTCTTCTATATCCGATGTTCTTTGGTTAAAAAAGGTTACATATTTAGCTGACATGTTTTGTAAACTGAATGAATTAAATATGTCTTTACAAGGTGAGAGTGTCGCCATTTTCAGTGTACACGATAGGATTGAGGCTATGTTGAAACAGATCAATTTTTGGATTTAATGCCTACATT
>NW_027065462.1:0-21900 GCF_032884065.1 Artemia franciscana
CCTAACTAATCCACCTAACCTAACCTAACCTAACCTAACCTAACCTAACCCTAACCTAACCTAACCTAACCTAACCTAACCTAACCTAACCTAACCCTAACCTAACCTAACCTAACCTAACCTAACCTAACCGAACCTAACCTAACCTACCTAACCTAACCTAACCTAACCTAGCCTAACCTAACCTACCTAACCTAACCTAACCTAACCTAACCTAACCTAACATAACCTAACCTAACCTAACCTAACCTAACCTAACCTAACCTAACCTAAACCTAACCTAACCTAACCTAACCTAACCTACCTAACCTAACCTAACCTAACCTAACCTAACCTAACCTAACCTAACCTAACCTAACCTAACCTAACCTAACCTAACCTAACCTAACCTACAACCTAACCTAACCTAACCTAACCTAACCTAACCTAACCTAACCTAACCTAACCTAACCTAACCTAACCTAACCTAACCTAACCTAACCTAACCTAACCTAACCTAACCTAACCTAACCTAACCTAACCTAACCTAACCTAACCTAACCTAACCTAACCTAACCTAACCTAACCTAACCTAACTAACCTAACCTAACCTAACCTAACCTAACCTAACCTACCTAACCTAACCTAACCTAACCTAACCTAACCTAACCTAACCTAACCTAACCTAACCTACCTAACCTAACCTAACCTAACCTAACCTAACCTAACCTAACCTAACCTAACCTAACCTAACCTAACCTAACCTAACCTAACCTAACCTAACCTAACCTAACCTAACCTAACCTAACCTAACCTAACCTAACCTAACCTAACCTAACCTAACCTAACCTAACTAACCTAACCTAACCTAACCTAACCTAACCTAACCTAACCTAACCTAACCTAACCTAACCTAACCTAACCTAACCTAACCTAACCTAACCTAACCTAACCTAACCTAACCTACCTAACCTAACCTAACCTAACCTAACCTAACCTAACCTAACCTAACCTAACCTAACCTAACCTAACCTAACCTAACCTAACCTAACCTAACCTAACCTAACCTAACCTAACCTAACCTAACCTACCTAACCTAACCTAACCTAACCTAACCTAAACCTAACCTAACCTAACCTAACCTAACCTAACCTAACCTAACCTAACCTAACCTAACCTAACCTAACCTAACCTAACCTAACCTAACCTAACCTAACCTAACCTAACCTAACCTAACCTAACCTAACCTAACCTAACCTAACCTAACCTGAACATA
Organism: Artemia franciscana; assembly: GCF_032884065.1. NCBI lineage: Eukaryota > Metazoa > Arthropoda > Branchiopoda > Anostraca > Artemiidae > Artemia > Artemia franciscana. The sequence continues at coordinate 1,256 of NW_027065462.1, forward strand.
TGAATATGTGGAGATCCTCTCTGTTGAAATTCTACTCGAAAAAAATAGTCTGTGCATCCTAGTATATCTTTGTTTTGTAAAAAATTTGAGACGTAAGCGTTCACGATGTGATGAAACTGTCTGGCACAGGTAACAGGGTCGCTGCGTACTAATCAGCACTTTTCTTCCCAAGTTAAAGCTTCAACGTCTTCGTCGGCATAAGTTTTTGCATCGACTATTAGACCCAGAATTTTGAGTAGGAAATTCCACCTTGTTTCAGCGCAAGATACGGAATAAAACCAAGTGGGGATGCCTAGCATTCGTATCATAGCAAACAAATCTTTCTTGGCTGCTTGCCAATATGCAGGCGTTGTTCTAACGCTTTTGAAAGTTTTGTAACCTTCGTCTAAGTTCACAAGTTTCTGGACAAAGGTGTCATTGTGAAAATCTCCAGCCTTTAAATGATTGTTCCCAATACATTTGCGAAGCACAATCTGGCTCTTTTGTTGAATTTCTCTTATCATTTTTTTTTTTTTGCTTGTACGAATATATATTCCGTGTGTTGTCTAAAGCGAGAATCTATGTTGAGTATTTCCCATTTTACGAATTCCGCTTCGGTTACTCGTATTTTGGATGGTTTACATTTTGGTTGTCCGCCATATAAGGTAGGGAAAAAAGCTTATCTCGCAGTCTTTGTCAAAGAAAAGACCTTGAGCTCTACTTTGTGATCCTGGCGCTACGCATATTTTATCGATGAGATCTCTGGCGTCAGGGATTAACAATGTATCAAAATTTCCTATCATTTCTGGAGAGTCTTCGACTTCTTCCCACGAAGAAGCATTCAGGTCGGACGGAACTTCTTCAGTATTTTGGGGGTTATTTAAAGTTTGTGATGTTTGAGATCTTTCGTTTGTGTTCTCTATTGTTTGGTGAACCGGTAAGCGTAGAGATTCGTTCGGTGATGTTGACCTTGAAGAGCTTAAAGAAGTCTCTTCCTGTGATATCTGTTGGTCATCAGACAGAACAGATTCAAACTCGTTTACTGATATTGATATATTCCGTTCTTTGTAGAGATCACTTGTTGAGCACAGATGATTTAATGCCTGTAAAAGCTTTTGTGGTCTGATATTTCCGTGTCGATAGTCGTGATTATATGCTAAATTTCGTTTGAGTGAAACGAATATTGTTTGACAATTAGCAGTTGTCCTCGGAAGAGCTGAGGTGGTACCTGTGATGTTTGCAGGAACATTTACAATGTTTCTTCTCAATCCCTGTTGTCTCCACGAGGGAGGGATCTAATTTGCATAAATGGGATATTTAAGGCAATTAATCTTTCTTCCATTGAATTAAGAGTTGATATTACAGGATCGATAGTAGGAATGGCCATTCCATTTGGAACTGATAATGGGGGAATCTTATTTCTTTTTATATACTTTGCACAGGTGAGGCACACCCATGTATTCTCGTTTATTTCTCCCAATGCCATTACGTCTAGAGAAATGTTCTCTTTAGAATATGATATTTTTTGAAGAATAGGTAATAGCTTCGTTGTGTTGACACGATAGCAGAGTTTCGTACAAGACTTGCAGACAAAAGTTGGGCCAGACTCTTTGACTGTGAGGAATTTTTTAATTTGTTCGTCCCTTTGCAAAGTTTTGTTGGCTCGCTTTTGTAGTTTATCAATAATCTTTTCAGATCGTCGGAAGTTCTCGTTACTAGGCTTAGCTGCCATCCAATTAGTATCTGCTTGTCTTTTTTTTTGTCTGATTTCCATTTCTTGACGTTTTCGTTCCTTTTCTATCCTGTCTGTTTCTTTTTCCTTTTGACGAAATTCTACATCTTGACGTTTTCGTTCCTTTTCTATCCTGTTTGTTTATTTTTCTTTTGACGAAATTCTACATCTTGACGTTTTCGTTCCTTTTCTATCCTGTCGGTTTCATTTTCCTTTTGACGAAATTCTACATCTTGACGTTTTCGTTCCTTTTCTATCATGTCTGTTTCTTTTTCCTTTTGACAAAATTCTACATCTTGACGTTTTTTTCTTTTTCAGCTCTATCTGCTCGTCTTTTATTTTGTCTGATTTCCGTTTCTTGACGTTTTCGTTCCTTTTCTATCCTGTCTGTTTCTTTTTCCTTTTGACGAAATTCTACATCTTGACGTTTTCGTTCCTTTTCTATCCTGTCTGTTTCTTTTTCCTTTTGACGAAATTCTACATCTTGACGTTTTTTCTCTTTTTCAGCTCTATCTGCTCGTCTTTTATTTTGTCTTATTTCCGTTTCTTGACGTTTTCGTTCCTTTTCTATCCTGTCTGTTTCTTTTTCCTTTTGACGAAATTCTACATCTTGACGTTTTCGTTCCTTTTCTATCCTGTCTGTTTCTTTTTCCTTTTGACGAAATTCTACATCTTGACGTTTTTTCTCTTTTTCAGCTCTATCTGCTCGTCTTTTATTTTGTCTGATTTCCGTTTCTTGACGTTTCGTTCCTTTTCTATCCTGTCTGTTTCTTTTTTCTTTTGACGAAATTCTACATCTTGACGTTTTCGTTCCTTTTCCATCCTGTCTGTTTCTTTTTAACGAAATTCTATATCTTGGCGTTTTTTCTCTTTTTCAGCTCTATCTTCTTGTCTTTTCTTTTCTCTGACCGTCTCATTTAGCCTATTTAGTTGTTTCTGAATGTTTTCGGGATTGATGTGAGTCATTGATGATTTTTTCTTCAGTAATAGGAGATAAACGTTTTGGGAATATTTTTCGGGATCAATAGTAATTCGTTTTCGCATCTGATCGTCATAAAGAATCCATTTGTGCATAGTGCATCGTCTAATGTAATCATAATGGCCCGAGTTAGCTGAAGCACCGATGTGAGAAACAGATCCCACTACTGTGTAAGAAGTGTCACCGATTTCGACTGAGCGTTCATTAATCTTGTAAAGACGAGTATCAATTTTTACTACAGAATTACTTTGTCTGTCGAAAGAGTAACGATTCAGGGATAGGATTAGATAATCATTATTGTTTTCAATTACTTCTGTTTTTTGAAGCGATCCTTGTGTGTTACAGGAAGAGCAAATACTATCGAAAAGATTCTCTTGCTGAAAATGTTCTGTGATACATTCATTTAAGCTAGTAGTTCGCTTTTGAGGAATATTAATCAACAAAATTCCAGAATGAGTCTTTTTATCAGATTTCAACTCGTTGCATGTTACGCAGCTTATCTTGGTTTCGACGTTGAAGTCGAATAAACTTCTCATATTAGACGTTTCGGGTAGAGCATTGACCAAACAAATCAGAAATTCACTTGCATCTTGCTGTCGTTGTTCTCCAAACATTCTTATTTGAATATTTTTGGTCAACAAGTGCTTAGAAGTAACGCTGGTATCAGAGTCTTTGTTGCAATTCGAATATGCGTAACACATTTTTTGTAGCTCGAGTTCCAGGGAATTTGAGAAGCTCCCAGCCATTAAACTGTTCCGAAAGATGTCTGAAGTGATTAAAAGGTTATAAATCGAATTTGCATAGCAGGAAACAGAATCAGAATTTTTCAAATTTCTTAAAGGCAATACGAAGCCCGAGGTATTAGTATTATCTTCAACACTACTTGAGTTTCGTACATTTTCCTCGGACATACTTCAATCAGGTGTTGTGTCGAAGCTTATATTTTCGAATTTGGTTGGTTTTATCGTTTTTTTAGTTTACTCTTTTGAATCTAGTTTTGTTGGTAGACGATTTTGTGAATTTACTTTATTTCTTGCTTTATTCTATGCTTGTTTTTCGCTTAATTTCTTTCAGTACTTATAATTTGTTAATTTTTTCGACTTCGTAATAAGAGTTAGTATTCGGGTTAGTATTCGATTTCTTATTCGTATTCGAGTTTCTATTCGTTTTCAAATTCGTATTCGTTTTCGAGTTAGTATTCGTTTTCGTATTCGTTTTCGATTTCGTATTTTTCAATGTTGTAGATCGGATCGAGGTGAGCCTCCTGTTGCACCAGTGCCGAGTAGAATCGGCTACACCAGTGCCGAGTAGAAGCGGCTACACCAGTGCCGAGTAGAAGTGGCTGCACCAGTGCCAAGTAGAAAGCAACTTTACCAGTATCAAGCAGAACCGACTGCACTAGAGGATGGAGCAAGCTTTGTTTTGCTAAGTAAAGTGAATTGTCCACGAAGAGAACAATTGAAAATTGGGTTTCTCTGATAAGAAATAAACTATATACAGGGTGGGCCGAAAGTCACTGACCCATTTCAATTTTAAATAACTTTTTTATTTTAACAGTTACATACATGAAATTTTACTATCATAAAGTCAATGTGATGTAAATTGATTTTGTATCACGTACGTATACCGTACGTTGTACGTACATCGTATCACGTTATATACCGTATGTTGTAAGGTACTGGATTTCTCTATAAATAATTTCCAGGATATAATAATAAAAAAATTAAGAAATAAAAAATATTGAGAAATAAAAAAGGTCAGTGACGTTTGGCACACCCTATACAATTCTTCTAGGCAAAATGGAGTGGCTGAATACTCTTTTCAGTTTGGAGGACTAGAGTATTTAGATAGCTTTAGTATTTGTGATATTAATAATTTATTCCTCCAAGAATAATTCGAGAAAACAGAGGCAAAAATTCGTCATCCAATAATGATGGGCTGTTTCTCAGATCCAACAGAAAGGAATACTGTTACCAAACAGTTCGTGGTAACGAACTGTACTAAGGAGCGACCCGGCTCAATAGTAAACGGAAGTCTAAAAAACGAAATTTTGATAATAATATATACATAAAAAAATCAGATTTTTATGTTGATTTGAAATATATAAGTGTCATCAAATTTAGTCTAACCCATCAAAAGATACGAGCCAGAAAAAACTTACCATATTTTGGAAATTATGGCGAAACACCCCCTAAAAGTCCTAAAATCTGAACGAAAATCGCATTCAGCGTATCAGTGAACCGCAATGTAGAGGTTTCAAGCTCCTATCTACAAAAAAATAAGAAACTTTGTATTTTTTGCCAGAAGACCGATCATGGGTGCGTGTTTATTTTTATTTTGTGTTTTTCCAAGGGATGTTCGTATCGACCGAGTGGTCCTAGAATGTCGCAAGAGGGCTCATTTTAAAGGAAATTTAAGGTTCTAGTGCCCTTTTAAAGTGACCAAAAAATTGGAGGGCACCTAGACCCCTACCATGCTCATTTCCCCCAAAGTCAATGGATTATGAGAAAGCCATTTAACAAAAAAAAAAAAAAAAATGCAAATTTCGTTTTAATTATTAATGTGCGGTGAACTAAAATCAAAAAGTGCAGTAATTCAAAAACGTTCAAAAATTAAATAAAAAAAAAGTTTTTTAACTGCAAGTAAGGAGCGACATTAAGACAAAACGAACAGAAATTATTCCGTATTGAAAAGGGTTGTCCCCTACTCAATGCATCACTCTTTACGCTAAAGCTTTTTATTGTTTAAAAAGTACAGTTGTGAGAAAGATTCAAACTGTAGCGTAAAGAGCGATGCATCGAGGAGGGTACAGCACCTTTCATATAAAAATAACTTCTGTTCGTTTGAAGTTTTAATGTCGCTCCTTACTTGCAGTTAAAAAAACTTTTTTTCTATTAAATAACATGATGAAACCGTACATGAACTTTAAAGCACCCCCCCCCCCCTGCTTAGTTTAGTTTTTATAATTAGTATATTGTTTTGTTTAGTAACTACGTATTCTTAGTTACTAAGGGTTACTATTGGGTTACTATTAACCCAATAGCAACCCATTCACGAGAGAAAACACACAAATTAAAAGATTTTTTTTCAGTTTGCTGACATCCAATTACTGGCCGAAGAGGAACTGGCCATACTCAAAGAAGCCTCATATACAGCAGTCATCAGTCGACTGGTCAGTCACGGAATTAACATAGACACCACTTTGGAAGATCTAGAAGCACCACTCCTAAGCGAAGAAGACGTGGAATCGGACACTTAGACCAAAAATGAACCACTGTATATTAATCACAAAAAGATCAAATCATGTTTAAAATTTTAACTGGCATAAAAAACTTTTCTTTTTATTATTGATTGAATAGATTGGAATTTGTTTTATATATATTGTTCTATATTTATTTAAAAAACCTCGTCTGAGGTTTTTTTTTAACACTGTTGAAAAAATATGGAATATAGACCTCACCCCGCTGCCCGCGGGACTCATGGAGCTTCGTTCTATAGATAATGTTACCTGTAAGCAAGCACAATTTACGCATTTTTAGTTTCATTGAAGGGAGATTTTAGAAAGGTAAAAAATAGATGCACTTCTCTAATAATAACAGCGAAACAATATGCGATCATCAGGATCTTGCTATATGCAGTAATACACACTTTAGAAAACTTGTGACGAAACTAAACATTTACCCTAAGCTGAAATAAACTAACGAAAGAGAGAGGGGGGGGGTAGTGTCAGATAAACCACCCTGGTGTTTGGAAAGGCCATAAAATAATTTGTTACTTAGGCCTATGTAACATACCAAACAGTCGAGATGTTAGCTGAATGTACGATCTGACCAAAACGGTTTCATAGCCACAAGGACAAATGACGGGGGACAGAATGCATTTGACTTGTATGATTTGCGCCAAATATGTGTACATCAGGGGGGTGGGGGTACGGTTAGATTATTAACCCATTTCTGAGATATATCCCCCCCCCTAATTTGCAAATATATAGCCCAAATTATACTATTGTATAAACTTAAGTATTATATTTACATTATGTTTTGGTGTATTTCATTATGATTAACGTAACTACACTTCTTGAGTGTGTTAGGTATAATACATAAGTTCCAGTAATTTTCTTTCAAAAGGCCACAGACTAATAGAACCAATTTTCGTTGTTTTTAAGTTAATCACCCCCCCCCCCTAAAAAACGAACCAAGAACCTGTGTATGTACCTGCAGTCCTTTGATTCTGCAAGGCTATCGAAATATTCCACACCCGACTTTAGAATAATATCAAAAATGATTACCTTGCCCTTTTGAATTATCTACACCGTTCTTTATAGATAAGAATTTTTTCATACACTTCAGTTACAATTTTATCCTTATCTTTTGACAGAGATTCTTTGAATGATTTCCATTTCTACTCATCAAATTCATGGAAAACGTTTAAAATGCGTTTTAATTTCAATTAGCTATTCGTCTCTTGAGGTTGATAACTACTTGTGGAATATAGGAAGATATCACTTCCCTTGAGACTCTAAGTTTGCCGTACTTCAAACGGTTTATAATTAAATCCAAATCTTATAACTAAATCCACTATCGCTACAACAGACAATATTTTTCTCCGAATTTCTTGGACAAAAAGGTTTTTTGAGGAAGGATATAAGGGGGATTCATTACATGTTATCTCATCATTCAGTTACGAATACTTGCCCTTTCCAGATCTACAGTGAAAAAAGTGCGTTAACCTGTCTTCTATTCAGAATTGTAAGTTAAAAATTGCTCTTATTGTTATTTCTTCTTCCTGCGTCGCTAAGTATTTTGATTTTACAACCATTTCAATCAGTATTGCAGGTTGAGTGGGCGCCTGTTATATTTCTTTCTGAAGCATCTTTTGAGCAGTTTTCGGTAAATTTCTAGTTTAGTGACTTCTTACTATCTCGGAAAGGGGTTAGGTTAGGAAAATGAAACTTTCTGGGATGGGTCTATATGCTAAAGTATATCCCGGGAAGGTAATTTAAAGTACCCACTTCGACTCCTTCTCCCTCTAGAGGGCCCTGAAATTTTGACAAAACAACATTTTACCTTAATTTTCAGTTACCTATCCCTGAAAGTTTCATTTTCCTAGCCTAACCCCTTTCCGAGATAGCAAGAAGTCACTTGAGTTTGAAGAAAATATCTCTACCCCTTCAAGAATTATCGTTCTGAGAGACGGACAACTTTTGTGACGTCATAGGTATTTAGGTATCTATTCACGTTTTGAACTTCTAAAAACTGGGCAGCAAAACGGAAAACCGGGAGAAAAAGCTAGTCAACAAAAACTGGCCATTATCTGGGCAATGGAAATAGCAAACTGGCCAATGGAAACTTAGCTTAAGCCGACTTAAAAGCTGTATTCAAACTCTTCCGGTCCCGGTCAGCTAAGCTCTAATATATGTAGTTTCGATTCTCTCGTAATTGGATGTTTTTTTTTACTAAATTTTGATTAGCAGGCACCGGGCTCTATCGCTGAGATTCAGACCTCACTTCCCCTGAGAGTATAACCTAGCGGTACTTCAAACGTATGATGATTAAGTGCAAAGAAAAAAAGTTAATTAAATTTGTTTAAAAGTATATTTAAATGCAAACTACCAGAAAGACTCTTGTTATTATTATTTATTTATTTTTACAATGGCTTGAATAAAAGGAAGAAGGGCAGAAAAACATGACTTTTAACTTGCAATTAATTGATTAAAAATGCTTGAAAAAAGATACCTTAAAGTACATACGAATTCTTGTGCTATACAGATCTACAGTAAGAAAAGTGTGTTAGTTCGTCTTCTGTTCAGAAAAAGTTGAAAATTGCTCTTATTGTTATTTCTTCGTCCTACGTTGCTAAATACTTTGATTTTAAAACCGTTTTAGTCATAGTGATTTTGCAATTTTTCCATACTGAATACACAATCCGGGTACGGTGCTCTCAAGCTGGAAATCCTGCCTGGATTTTTTGTGATTTGCCCGTTTTAATCTGTTCCCTATGAATTAATTATTCGACAAAAAATTTGAAACGATGGAGACACCTGATCACTGTAATAAATCGCTTCACTAATACGTTTTATTTCTCCTGTATTTAGTTTTCTTCCAGGTCCCGGGCAAACAGAAAACGACGAAGGTCTGAGTTGGATTCACTATTCCTTGTTCTCCCTAAACTGACCATTCCAATACCGTGACTCAGACATTTCTTTGTAGTTTAATTAAATATATATCCCCCACCTCTATTTGTTTTTACATTTTCAAATGGAACCAAAGCCGCTTGGCATTAAGCCTTTGATTTTACTTTTAAATCAATCTATTGATTCTTAGAAATTTAGATATAATATGCTGCAACCCAAGATAAAAGGACCGATTTCAAGTGGTTCATACAAATCATGAAATTTTAGACGACTATAAAGATCTTGTTTTCGTTACAGATGACCACTCCCTTAAAACGTAAGCTAGAAGAGATCAGGCGGTCAACAGCAAAAAGGCCGGTGAAGTCTGTGGCAGCGGACAAAAATACCAGAAAAAGCTTATGATGTTGAGGCAGTCATGTTAGAAAAAGGAGGAATCCATGGAAGCAAAATATATCTATTGTGTGTAGACCAAACTGACAGGCTGCTCTTCGTTGTATTTCCTAAAACATTTGATTTTGGCATCCTGCGCTTAGAACAAAAGCAAAATATAACAAGAGCTAAGAGCTCATATGGCACTTGTGACGAGGTCGGAAGAGCCGAGAGCTCATATGGTACGAGGTCGGAAGAGCCAAGAGCTCATTTGGACGAGGTCGGAAGAGCCAAGAGCCAAGAGCTCATTTGGCACTTGTGAGAAGGTCAGAACCTAAAGTTAAACTTTATAGCACAAGATCCTTCTAAATATCAAATTTCATTAAGATCTGGTCACCCTTTCGTAAGTTACAAATACCTCAATTTTCAAAATTACCTCCCCCCTCCCAATTCCACCAAAGAGAGCAGATCCGGTCCAGTTATGTCAGTCACGTATCTTAGACAGGTTTCTATTCTTCCCATCCAGTTTCATCCTGATCTCACCGCTTTAAGTATTTTCTAAGATTTCCGGTCCCCCCAACTGCCCCCCCCCAATTACGTTTGATCCGGTTGAGATTTAAAATAAGATATCAGAGTTACGAGGTCCTTCTAAATATGAAGTTTCATGAAGATCCGATCACTCCTTCGTAAGTTAAAAAATACGTTATTTTTCTTATTTTTCAGAATTACCCCCCCCCCCCGCAATTGAGCGGATCCGTTCCAATTATGTAAATTACGTATGCAAGACTTTTGCTTATTTTTCCAACCAAGTTTCATCCCAATCCTTCCAATCTAAGGGTTTCCAATCATTTTAGGTCTCCCCACCCCAAACTTCCCCCAATGTCACCAGATCCGGTCAGGATTTAAAATAAGAGCTTTGAGCCACGATATCCTTCTAAAAATCAAATTTCATGGAGATCCAATCACCCATTCGTAAGTTAAAAATACCTCATTTTTTCTAATTTTTCAGAATTAACCCCCCCCCCCCAACTACCCAAAAGAGAGCGGATCCGTTCCGTTTATGTCAATCATCTATCTAGGACTTGTGTTTATTTTTCCCACCATGTTTCATCCCGATCCCTCCACTCTAAGTGTTTTCCAAGTTTTAGGTTTCCCCCTCCCAACTCCCCGCCCCCATCACCAGATCCGGTCGGGATTTAAAATAAGAGCTCTAAGACACGATATCCTTCTAAACATCAAATTTCATTGAGATCCGATCACCCGTTCGTAAGTTGAAAATACCTCATTTTTCTAATTTTTAAGACTTACTCCCCCCCTCCCAACTACCCCAAAGAGAGCAAATAAGTTCCGATTATGTCAATCATGTATCTGGGACTTGCGCTTATTTTTCCCATCAAGTTTCATCCCGATCCCTCTACTCTAAGTGTTTTCCAAGATTTTAGGTTTCCCCCCTCCAACTCCCCCCAATGTCATCAGACCCAGTCGGGATTTAAAATAAGAGCTCTGAGACACAATATCATTCCAAACGTCAAATTTCATTAAGATCCAATCACCCGCTCATAAGTTAAAAATACTTCATTTTTTCTATTTTTCCGAATTAACCGGCCCCTTCTCCCCCCCCCCCCCCAGATGGTCGAATCGGGAAAACGACTATTTCTAATTTAATCTGGTCCGGTCCCTGATACGCTTGCCAAATTTCATCGTCCTAGCTTACCTGGAAGTGCCTAAAGTAGCAAAACCGGGACTTTAGGTTTTCCCCCTCCAACTCCCCCCAATGTCATCAGATCCGGTCGGGATTAAAAATAAGAGCTCTAAGACACAATATCATTCCAAACATCAAATTTCATTAAGATCCAAATACCCGCTGATAAGTTAAAATTACTTCATTTTTTCTATTTTTTGCGAATTAACCGGGCCTCCACTCCCCCCCCAGATGGTCAAATCGAAAAAATGACTATTTCTAATTTAATCTGGTTCGGTCCCTGATACGCTTGCCAAATTTCATCGTCCTAGCTTACCTGGAAGTGCCTAAAGTAGCAAAACAAGGACCGACAGACAGACCGACAGACAGACAGACAGACAGAATTGGCGATTGCTATATGTCACTTGGTTAATACCAAGTGCCATAAAAACTGACACTTAGGAAAGCCGAACTCGAGTATGGGGTTGACAATTAATTCATTAATCTCATTTAAGAGCTTTGTGTGAATTTAACCAAGGGCTATGTTCAATTGCCAGAAGTAGTTAAGCAACAGACAAAGAAACATCCCTCCATTTTATAAGCCCTAGAAGCAGCAGGCAAAAACAGTTGAAAAGATTTAAATTTAAAAGCAAACATCTTTTCCACGCGGTTGGTAGCATGTTAACACTTTTACTGCCAATAATTGCAGGACTTCAAAAATGGCTAAACCCAACAAATTAGCTTCAATAGAACTTTTCAGCAATGGAACACTGAGGACAATCTCAGTAAATTTATTAATGATGAGAATATTTCTGACCATAAAAAGCTACGTTTGATTCATAATACCCTGCGACAGGTAGATATATATATATATATATATATATATATATATATATACTAGCTGTTGGGGTGGCGCTTCGCGCCACCCCAACACCTAGTTGGTGGGGCGCTTCGCGCCCCCCAAGCCCCCCCGCGCGCGTAAGTCGTTACGCGCCATATTAGTTACGCGCCATATTAGTTACGCGCCATTGTAGTTGTGTCCCTGTGTCCCACCTGTGAATATAGATAGATTTATATATGTGTTTCAAACTACGTAAAAATTGCGAATATACAACATTCTGGCTTTCCCATTGTCTGTCCATATACAAAGCCGTATGTACTAATAATGACGTCATATGGCAAACGCTCTTTTACAAACAAACAAACATGCATACACACAACTCGTTTTTATATAGATAGATAGATAGATAGATACAATACAAATTAACTACGTAAAACTTGTGAATATACAACAGTCTTCGCTGTCCCATTGTCTGTGCGTATAAATAGATTGTCAGGTTTAACCGACCCTCAAAGATGCAACATACAATTGTTCATTGGTAAAGCAATCTGTATTAAGATCTATACCGCATTTTTCTAGTGATTGCCCTTGAGCTTTGTTGATGGTGGTTGCAAATGCTAATCGAATTGGGAATCGCAATCTTTTAAATTGAAAAAGCAGATCCGTTGGAATCATGGGAATACGAGGAATAAGAACAGCCTCACCCTCATAAGGCCCTGTCAAGATTGTGGCATCTATTAGGTTTTCCATTGTTTTTTTTTTACGGCAAGTCGCGTGCCATTGCAAAGCTTTGGTGGGTTGATATTTCTTAAAGTATTATTGGTACGCCTATTTTTAGTTGTAGCAGGTGTGGTGGACACCCTGAAGGATCTATGGAATTTAAAAATTCAGATGGATAATTAACCGCTTCATTTGGTTCCGAAATACAATTAACTGCGTAAAACTTGCGAATATACAACATTCCTTCGCTGTCCAATTCTCGCTGCATATAAATAGATTGTCAGGTTACCGACCCTCGAACATGCAACGTACAATTGTCCATGGGAAAACAATCAGTATTAAGATCAATACCACATTTTTCTAATGATTGACCTTGAGCTTTGTTAATGGTGATTGCAAATGCTAATCGAATTGGGAATTGCAATCTTTAAATTGAAAGGCAGATCTGTTGGAATCATGGGAATGCGAGGAATAAGAACAGCTCTCACCCTCAAAAGGCCCTGTCTGGATTGTGGCCTCTATTAGGTTTTCCATTGTTTTTTTTACGGCAAGTCGAGTGCCATTGCAAAGCTTTGGTGGGTTTATATTTCTTAAAAGTATTATTGGTACGCCTATTTTTAGTTGTAGCACGTGGGTGGAAACCCTGAAGATCTATGGAATTTAAAATTCAGATGGATAATTAACCGCTTCATTTGGTTCCAAAACTGTGTCGACTGACTTGTAAAGGACTGCCTGGTCTTGAATCTTGGTCAAAACAATATTGTTGATTTCGTGGACGTCTATATTTTTTGGGTGCGTGAATCGCTCTTTCACTTAGCCATTTATTGTTTTTTATAATTTTTAGAATATTCGAAATACTTTTTCAATCAATTCATTTTTGGACGTCACTAAATTACAGAAATCAGGCAGGTAGTTGTTACGTCCTGAAATTGAGTCTACTGGGAGCTTTCCGTTTCCCATTGCCAGCAATTGATCTGAAAATGTTTGACCAGAGTCATCGTTTTGCAATCGGACACGCATATTTGTAGTTAATTTAATGTTTTTACGTGTGCCCATAAATTAGAATTTTTCAGGCAAGCATTCATTTCGTCTGCAGGAGTTGATCTAGGTATTATAGGTAATGTTTGCCTGAAATCTCCCGCAAGCAATATTAAGGTGCTGCCAAAGGGTTTCGACTTCCCTCGCAAATCTTTCAAGCATTGATCCAGAGCCTCGAGCGATTTTTTGTGTGCCATTGTGCACTCATCCCAAATAATAAAGTTTGCATTGCTGCAATACTTTACCCATCCCAGATGATTTGGAAATATTGCACGTGGGAGTTTCTGTAGAATGCAAGTTCAGAGGCAATTTCAAAGCTGGATGAGCAGTTTTTCCACCAGGCAGCAATGTTGCGGCTATTCCGGACGACGCAATTGCCAACGCTATATAATTTTTAGATCGAATTGATGCCAGAATGAGTTTTATCACAAACGTTTTACCAGTACCTCCTGGCGCATCCAAAAAGAAAATTTCTCCAACGTTGTTATCGACACAATGCATTATCGTATCATAAATGTCTTTTTGTTCCGACGTTAACTTGGAAATGTTATTTTGTACATACGACAATAGATCACTCGTACTGCACTTTGTTCACGATCCAATTCTGCACATGTCGAAACAGCAGCGATACGGTTAGGTGAAGGCATTCCCAAATCCTGAAGAGGTTTGTTTGCCATACTTATGCACAAATCTTCTATAACAACTAAAGTGTAGTTATAAATTTCTGATGTAAAATCAAAAGTCATGTCTGACGTCTCTAACTGTTTTCGATGAAGTATATCTTCGGACATTTTTGACTTATATTTTTCCCATAACTCTGTAGGAGCTGATGGAGAGCAAGTTGTAAAAATGATGCCCAAACAATGCACGAATTGACTTGGGGTTGACGTTTCGCACGCGTCATTGATGCAGTTATCCCAGTGTTGGTCATTCTCCAATAAATCAGAGCTTGGCATGCACTACGGTAAGTGTCATGTATAGTACCATTTCAGTCCTCAAATACTCAAAGGATGTCGGACCGGGTACATTCACCAAAAGCAGGCGTAGAATGAAGCATTCATGTTGATTGGGGTGAACGGTGTAGAGTCTTCCTATCGTGGTATCTTTGAAGATGGGTAGGTTGGCCGTCGACTGACTTACCCTGTTTTCGACGTTCAAATACTTTATTTTTAGTATTCCACGTGTAATACGAAGGCACTTCAGTATACAGCAGTTTTTTTGCAAAGAATCATTTTTGCAAGCGAAAAAAAAGCTGTTAATGTTGTATCCGGTGGATTCAGGACTCTTTGTTGCACGTTGGTTTCCGTGAAATAAACACGTTGACCATTCTGTAAATGTACCGCTAAGTGAACAACAGCTGGACTACGTTCATGTATCGGAAATGAAAGAATTCGCCAAACAGCTTCATTACTGCTTATGTATCTTCCAGCCTGATATTCTACGATTCATCGAAATCTTTGATTTCGGACTGCAAGCCAAAAACTGCCATGTCACTGCCTTTGTTGACGTATTTACATATGTATTTGATTGCCTTTACGGAGTTACAGTATTCAACGTTTATGTGTGCATTAAATGTTTTTGATAATAATGGGGAATATGGAACAACCCACTGGGTTAATCTACGTCGATGGTGGTACCGTTACGCTTCTTATTATTGCTGTTTTACCGCCATCTTCAGTAGATCTTCTTCTATATTGTGGGTAACCATCATTGCCAGTAATTGTTTGGGTACTAAAAGTCGAGGATATTGCTTTGTGCACCTCCCTTTGGCCATGCATGGTGAATTTTCGTTCAGTGCACCGCAAGGTCCATGTATCATATTTTTTACAATAATATCATGTAACCCCTTATCGACATTTTTATCAGGTATTTCAGCGGAAATCACATCATAAATTTCGTTTGAAGTAATTTTTTTATGTAGCCAGATTAGTATATGTGCGTGTGGCAAACCTCGTTTTTTGCATTCCACTGAGTACATCAGCATCGCACTGACCCAAACACTTCATGTTTTACAAGGTAGTTTATCAGTGATTTCAACTTTTGCGGAAGACACGTGCCGTAATGTCATGCCTATGAACCGCCGATTGTCCTTGAAGTAAAAGCTGCAGTATCTCGTCCCAAGATTGATTACATGTAAATGTAATAAATAAATCTGGACGACCATAGAGACGAACATACGCAATAGCATCTTGAGCACATTCATGCATATGACGGGAAACTGCCAGCATATGACGAAGGTAAAATTGTTAATCTTCCAACGTTTGTGGTATTACCGCATTTATAACTGCATCTCGCAAATGAATGTATTGTTCAGTAGCGGAGCTCGGTCTGATTCAGGCGGATATATAGCAAACGTTCTGATTCAATTTTAGCATACATATCCACGACAAATTGGTGAAACAATTCACGGTATTTTAAAATATAATTTTCTTCATCCTGCCGAATCATTAGTCTATAGGAATAATAATGCATTGCACTGCATTTCTTATCATTCTTTGTTAGTGGCTGGATTCATCAATTTAATATTAAAGTGATAGCCGTCGGCTCCATCCCAAAAAATGATAGGATATTGTAGGGCATCGTAGCATCGATGAGTTTCAGCAATTCTTAACAACTGAGCGTTTCGCTTATGTAGAATAATATCTCGAGGTAAAAACTGATCACCGACCATAACGATTGCCACTTCGTCGATAGTCGGAGCATTGTATCTACGCACATGTTGGCCAGGAGGCGTTTTGTCAGCGGAAATAACAATTTTATGAGTATCAGTAGGCATCAAATCGATGGCTGTTTTGAACAGACGCACTAAATTATTATTTTCGTGGAAAAGATGTTGCAATTGGGAAACGATTGTCCTTTCAACGTTGGGAGAAATTTCGCAACGTGCATTCAATTCAGAATTTCTATCACTGATGAAGTACAATTGTAAAAATTTATGATTCTCGCCTGAGAATGGTAGAAGGGACCCTGCTTATGATAAATTTGCCCTTTTACTTTGAAAGTAGACATAAATTGATCTGGATTTTCGATTTGGGTTCCAAACGACGTCATTTGGAAACATGAGTTGTATTGTCTGATTTTTGACAAAAAACGCTTAGATTCTGACGTAGTTCCAGTAAGGAAAGTCTTCAATGGCTCTGGTGGTGCAGCCAATAGAGGAAGTTAAACTTTTCCTGAGGCGCAACACATTCCCATTGTTTCACCATTGAATTTCAAGGCTTGCAATAGGGACAAATTTTAGACATTGTCCCGATTTGAACACATCTACTCAAGCTATAATCATCGACTGGGTTGTACCTGAATGCCAGGCGATAACTTTCAGATTGCTCTGATTCCTCGGCACGCTTTCTTTTCTTACTTTCTCTATCAGCAGCAAGCCTGATTTCTTGCTGTTCTTGTAATCCTCGCACGCTTTCTTTTCTTACTTTCTCTATCAGCAGCAAGCCTGATTTCTTGCTGTTCTTGTGATTCCATCGGCACGCTTTCTTTTCTTACTTTCTCTTTCAGCAGCAAGCCTGATTTCTTGCTGTTCTTGTAATTCCTCGGCACGCCTTCTTTTTTCACATTCTCTTTTAGCAGCAAGTATGCTTCTGCGTTGCTCTGGTAGTTCCTCGCATGCTTTCTGTTCTTTCTTTCTCTATCAGCCTCAAGCCTGTTTCCCTGCCTGGTCTTTTGATTCCTCGGCACGCCTTCTTTTTTCCACTTTCTCTTTTAGCAGCAAGTCTGCTTCTGCCGTTGCTCTGGTAGTTCCTCGGCATGCTTTCTGTTCTTTCTTTCTCTATCAGCCTCAAGCCTGTTTCCCTGCTGGTCTTTTGATTCCTCGGCACGCCTTCTTTTTTCACTTTCTCTTTTAGCAGCAAGTCTGCTTTCGCGTTGCTCTGGTAGTTCCTTCGGCACGCTTTCTTTTCTGACTTTCTCTATCAGCAGCAAGTTTTTGGCATAGACTCTTTGAGCATCTTCATCAGTCATTGTAAACTTAAACATTAATAGATTTCTACGCGAACATATGTCTTATATAACTTGAATGACGTCACCTTCAAAGCAAAAATGACGGCAACTAATTTCATGACGTCAGCCGAACATGACGTCACCTGATCCACAGATCCACAGATCCACAGACAGACAGACATACTTATATATATATATATATATATATATATATAGATATATATTATATCTATATATATATATATATATATATATATATATATTATATATATATATATATATATATATATATATATATATATATATATATATATATATATATATATATATATATATATATATATATAATGTAGATATCCTTTTTTTGTCGAGTAGTTATAATTATGTAAATCTTGTGATTGGGAGAACAAACTTTGATGGAGGTAATATGGTGGTAATTTCTTAAGGTCATAATTGATTTGAAAAGAATTACTCCAAAAGCAAATTGTTGAGAGACTGGAAGTATATCTAGATAAGTATATAAAGATGCAGTAGAAGACTATTTGGAAGTTCAATAGGTGATGGAATAAAAAGTTTAAGGATTCTTAGGGCTTTATTTGTAAAATCTGTATTGGTTTAATATGGCTTTTAAATGTAGATAAATATACTAGAGAACAATAATTAATATTAGTCTGAATCAGAGCAAAATAAATACTTCGTAAAGCAGAGTAGGGCAAACAAAGCTTTAACCTTCGCATTAAACCAACATCCTTGAAATCTTTAAATCGTAGATTTGAATGTGTGTTTTAAAAGACTAGCTTTCGTCAATCACAAGTCCAAGGTACTTTGTCATTTTCACCCGAGATATGATAATAGATACTTTGAAGAAGTAACTCGGGTAATACGAGGGCAGATATTTGACTTTCTGCCCGTAAATTATGAAATTTGTTTTTGATACATTCAAAGCAATAAAATTTGAAGAACACCAATCAAGAACATTAGAAAATGCAGCATTCCGTTTTGTCTCGAACTCCTCGTCATTCTTTTCAGAAATTGAAACTGCCGTATCATCAGCAATATGTGTGTTGAGACACGGGGATGTAAAAGCGCGGTGAAAATCATTTATATAAATTAAAAAAAAAGGAGAGGACCTAGGACAGAGCCCTGAGGTACCCCAACCTTCTAAGACTGATGTACAGGTGAAGAGAGGAAATTGCCTCCATCTAATCGTTGCTTTCTCTTATCAAGATAAGATTTAACTAGATGCAACGCCGGTCCACGCACACCACAATTATCTAATTTACTAAAAAGAATACAATGGGATATTGTATCGAATGCTTTTTTTAAATCTAAATATATGTTGCTGGAATTTCACCTCTATCTAAGCATTCATGAATATATTGGATGAGAGCAACGATAGCATGTTCAGTGTTGTGTCCAGACTAGAAACCCAAACTGGAAATTTGTGAAGAAATTAGACGATTTAAGAAAGTCATAAAACCTCTTATAAATTGCCTTCCCAAGTATTTTAGAAAATGCTGACAAAATAGAAATAGGGCGGTAATTTGATGGATTTTCAGGAGAGTCACCTTTGTGAAGCGGAACTATCCGCACTTCTTTAAAAGCAGATGGGAAACTCCAGTTTTAAATGAAAGATTAATTATATGATGTAATGGTAATATTATTGCAGACAGTATTTCTTTAACAATTTTTGAACTAGACCCGTCAATTCCCGCTGAATTACCTGTATTTAGATCACACACTGTTTTTATTATATCAGAATGAGAAATAGGCCCGAGAAAAATTGAATTTCTTTGAGGAGCTGGAAGGTATGAAGAAAAATGTTTATTACTACGTGAATCAAACTGGTTCATTACTGATGCAAACAATTTTCTCTCCTATTTTAGCAAAATGAGTATTCAAAATATTCAGCCACTTTCTCCGATTTATTAGTAGTCGAACATCTTCTAAACTAATACTTCAAGAAAAATAAGACTTACTTTCTTTTTTTATAAAATAATTAATTAAAGACCACGTTTTGCGAGGAGAATTTTGAGCTTCTTCGAATGACTTTTTATAATACAATTGTTTCGACAAACGTATCATTGTGGTTAATTTATTTTTGAAATTCTAAAATTTTTAATATTATAATCAGTTGGATTCTTAACTGCTTTTTAAATAACTGATTTTTTTTTCTTAACTGATATCAAAATTCCAGACGTTATCCATGGCCTTATAGGAAATTTTTCTCTGCAAATTTTAATCGTAACAAACGGGCAACTAGAATCAAGGCAGCAAATGAAATTTCTTAGAAAAATTATCAGTTGCCATATCTGTATCCTCCGTGGATATTACCTCCTGCCAATCCAATAGTCCAAGGCTTTCATTCAGGTGTTTTAATGTTATTTTATTTATTAACCGTCCTTGGACGTTCCTTACTTACCTGTGGTATTTTATAAGTAAAAGCTAAATCTGAAACCAGCAGGAAATGATCCGATATATCACTTAACAGCAAAATTTGCTTGAATAGGTAAAGATGTAAAATATTATCAATGAGAGAAGCAGAACTAGGTGAAATTCTTGTAGGTATCAGGCAAGTAGGAAGCAGACACGCAGAAAAGCAAGAGACAATACTCAACAGAAGATTCATTTGAAGCTTCTAGAAGGTCAATATTGAAATCTCCGGAAAGGATTACATCTTTATTTTGAAAATGGGGTTGATGCAAAAAATCAATGGAGTTTAGAGAGAAAGATTTGACTGAGGAAGAAGGCGGTCGGTATACTACGCAAAAAAACATCTTTTTTTCCAAGACTAATTTCGGTCACCATTACTTCAAAAAGCATTTACTCAGGAGAACCTTCCAGATTTGCAATGCGTCGAAAAGAGATACCTTCTTTAACTATTACTGCTAAACCACCTTGGCGCCTAGTCAATCGGTTTTTAAAAATAAATTGATATCCAGGAAAAACAACCTGAGGAGTCAGATCTCTTAGAAAAGTCTCACAGAATCCAACGACATGACAAGATAATTTATGAACTACATCAATAAGATCATCCTGTGAACTAAAAAAACCCCTACAATTTAAAAATCCTGTTCTCACAACACCGGTACTGGGAAGACCAGAAACTTCGGAAGGTACTTTATATTTACAATTTGGAAAGTTAATTAGCCCACCGTCATTTATCTTATTTCCTGAAAATTTATCATGGGCTCTGGAATATGGAAAAAATCAAAGGGTTTGACT
>NW_027065463.1:0-21884 GCF_032884065.1 Artemia franciscana
TTTATAGTCTAATATCTTCATTTTTTCAACATACGTAGCTATTACCCTCGAAAACTAAAACTTTTGACATAGGAAAAGAGCCTTTAATCACATTCTTTACCATTTGCAATCATAAAATAGTCTAATATCTTCATTTTTTCAACATACGTAGTTATTACCCTCGAAAACTAAAACTTTTGACATAGGAAAAGAGCCTTTAATCACATTCGTTACCATTTACAATTATAAAATAGTCTAATATCTTCATTTTTTCAACATACGTAGCTATTACCCTCGAAAACTAAAACCTTTGACATAGGAAAAGAGCCTTTAATCACATTCTTTACCATTTGCAATCATAAAAAAGTCTAATATCTTCATTTTTTCAACATACGTAGCTATTACCCTCGAAAACTAAAACTTTTGAAATAGGAAAAGAGCCTTTAAGCACTTTCTTTACCATGTGCAATCATAAAATAGTCTAATATCTTCATTTTTTCAACATATGTAGCTATTACCCTCGAAAACTAAAACTTTTGAAATAGGAAAAGAGCCTTTAAGCACTTTCTTTACCATGTGCAATCATAAAATAGTCTAATATCTTCATTTTTTCAACATACGTAGCTATTACCCTCGAAAACTAAAACTTTTGAAATAGGAAAAGAGCCTTTAAGCACTTTCTTTACCATGTGCAATCATAAAATAGTCTAATATCTTCATTTTTCCAACATACGTAGCTATTATCCTCGAAAACTAAAACTTTTGACATAGGAAAAGAGCCTTTAATCACATTCGTTACCATTTGCAATTATAAAATAGTCTAATATCTTCATTTTTTCAACATACGTAGCTATTACCCTCGAAAACTAAAACTTTTGACATAGGAAAAGAGCCTTTAATCACATTCGTTACCATTTGCAATTATAAAATAGTCTAATATCTTCATTTTTTCAACATACGTAGCTATTACCCTCGAAAACTAAAACTTTTGACATAGGAAAAGAGCCTTTAATCACATTCTTTACCATGTGCAATCATAAAATAGTCTAATATCTTCATTTTTCAAACATACGTAGCTATTACCCTCGAAAACTAAAACTTTTGCCATAGGAAAAGAGCCTTTAAGCACATTCTTTACCATGTGCAATCATAAAATAGTCTAATATCTTCATTTTTCCAACATACGTAGCTATTACCCTCGAAAACTAAAACTTTTGACATAGGAAAAGAGCCTTTAATCACATTCTTTACCATGTGCAATCATAAAATAGTCTAATATCTTCATTTTTTCAACATACTTAGCTATTACCCTCGAAAACTAAAACTTTTGAAATAGGAAAAGAGCCTTTAAGCACTTTCTTTACCATGTGCAATCATAAAATAGTCTAATATCTTCATTTTTCCAACATACGTAGCTATTACCCTCGAAAACTAAAACTTTTGACATAGGAAAAGAGCCTTTAATCACATTCTTTACCATGTGCAATCATAAAATAGTCAAATATCTTCATTTTTCCAACATACGTAGCTATTACCCTCGAAAACTAAAACTTTTGACATAGGAAAAGAGCCTTTAATCATATTCGTTACCATTTGCAATTATAAAATAGTCTAATATCTTCATTTTTTCAACATACGTAGCTATTACCCTCGAAAACTAAAACTTTTGACATAGGAAAAGAGCCTTTAATCACATTCTTTACCATGTGCAATCATAAAATAGTCTAATATCTTCATTTTTCCAACATACGTAGCTATTACCCTCGAAAACGAAAACTTTTGAAATAGGAAAAGAGCCTTTAATCACATTCTTTACCATTTGCAATCATAAAATAGTCTAATATCTTCATTTTTTCAACATACGTAGCTATTACCCTCGAAAACTAAAACTTTTGAAATAGGAAAAGAGCCTTTAAGCACTTTCTTTACCATGTGCAATCATAAAATAGTCTAATATCTTCATTTTTCCAACATACGTAGCTATTACCCTCGAAAACTAAAACTTTTGACATAGGAAAAGAGCCTTTAATCACATTCTTTACCATTTGCAATCATAAAATAGTCTAATATCTTCATTTTTTCAACATGCGTAGCTATTACCCTCGAAAACTAAAACTTTTGCCATAGGAAAAGAGCCTTTAAGCACATTCTTTACCATTTGCAATTATAAAATAGTCTAATATCTTCATTTTTTCAACATACGTAGCTATTACCCTCAAAAACTAAAACTTTTGACATAGGAAAAGAGCCTTTAATCACATTCTTTACCATTTGCAATCATAAAATAGTCTAATATCTTCATTTTTTCAACATACGTAGCTATTACCCTCGAAAACTAAAACTTTTGACATAGGAAAAGAGCCTTTAATCACATTCGTTACCATTTGCAATTATAAAATAGTCTAATATCTTCATTTTTTCAACATACGTAGCTATTACCCTCGAAAACTAAAACTTTTGACATAGGAAAAGAGCCTTTAATCACATTCGTTACCATTTGCAATCATAAAATAGTCTAATATCTTCATTTTTTCAACATACGTAGTTATTACCCTCGAAAACTAAAACTTTTGACATAGGAAAGGAGCCTTTAATCACATTCGTTACCATTTGCAATTATAATATAGTCTAATATCTTCATTTTTTCAACATACGTAGCTATTACCCTCGAAAACTAAAACCTTTGACATAGGAAAAGAGCCTTTAATCACATTCTTTACCATTTGCAATCATAAAAAAGTCTAATATCTTCATTTTATCAACATACGTAGCTATTACCCTCGAAAACTAAAACTTTTGAAATAGGAAAAGAGCCTTTAAGCACTTTCTTTACCATGTGCAATCATAAAATAGTCTAATATCTTCATTTTTTCAACATATGTAGCTATTACCCTCGAAAACTAAAACTTTTGAAATAGGAAAAGAGCCTTTAAGCACTTTCTTTACCATGTGCAATCATAAAATAGTCTAATATCTTCATTTTTTCAACATACGTAGCTATTACCCTCGAAAACTAAAACTTTTGACATAGGAAAAGAGCCTTTAATCACATTCTTTACCATGTGCAATCATAAAATAGTCTAATATCTTCATTTTTCCAACATACGTAGCTATTACCCTCGAAAACTAAAACTTTTGAAAAAGGAAAAGAGCCTTTAAGCACTTTCTTTACCATGTGCAATCATAAAATAGTCTAATATCTGTATTTTTTCAACATACGTAGCTATTACCCTCGAAAACTAAAACTTTTGACATAGGAAAAGAGCCTTTAATCACATTCTTTACCATTTGCAATCATAAAATAGTCTAATATCTTCATTTTTTCAACATACGTAGTTATTACCCTCGAAAACTAAAACTTTTGACATAGGAAAAGAGCCTTTAATCACATTCGTTACCATTTGCATTTATAAAATAGTCTAATATCTTCATTTTTTCAACATACGTAGCTATTCTCCTCGAAAACTAAAACCTTTGACATAGGAAAAGAGCCTTTAATCACATTCTTTACCATTTGCAATCATAAAAAAGTCTAATATCTTCATTTTTTCAGCATATGTAGCTATTACCCTCGAAAACTAAAACTTTTGAAATAGGAAAAGAGCCTTTAAGCACTTTCTTTACCATGTGCAATCATAAAATAGTCTAATATCTTCATTTTTTCAACATACGTAGCTATTACCCTCGAAAACTAAAACTTTTGAAATAGGAAAAGAGCCTTTAAGCACTTTCTTTACCATGTGCAATCATAAAATAGTCTAATATCTTCATTTTTCCAACATAAGTAGCTATTATCCTCGAAAACTAAAACTTTTGACATGGGAAAAGAGCCTTTAATCACATTCGTTACCATTTGCAATTATAAAATAGTCTAATATCTTCATTTTTTCAACATACGTAGCTATTACCTTCGAAAACTAAAACTTGTGACATAGGAAAAGAGCCTTTAATCACATTCGTTACCATTTGCAATTATAAAATAGTCTAATATCTTCATTTTTTCAACATACGTAGCTATTACCCTCGAAAACTAAAACTTTTGTCATAGGAAAAGAGCCTTTAATCACATTCTTTACCATGTGCAATCATAAGATAGTCTAATATCTTCATTTTTCCAACATACGTAGCTATTACCCTCGAAAACTAAAACTTTTGCCATAGGAAAAGAGTCTTTAAGCACATTCTTTACCATGTGCAATCATAAAATAGTCTAATATCTTCATTTTTCCAACATACGTAGCTATTACCCTCGAAAACTAAAACTTTTGACATAGGAAAAGAGCCTTTAATCACATTCTTTACCATGTGCAATCATAAAATAGTCTAATATCTTAATTTTTTCAACATACGTAGCTATTACCCTCGAAAACTAAAACTTTTGAAATAGGAAAAGAGCCTTTAAGCACTTTCTTTACCATGTGCAATCATAAAATAGTCTAATATCTTCATTTTTCCAACATACGTAGCTATTACCCTCGAAAACTAAAACTTTTGACATAGGAAAAGAGCCTTTAATCACATTCTTTACCATGTGCAATCATAAAATAGTCTAATATCTTCATTTTTCCAACATACGTAGCTATTACCCTCGAAAACTAAAGCTTTTGACATAGGAAAAGAGCCTTTAATCACATTCGTTACCATTTGCAATTATAAAATAGTCTAATATCTTCATTTTTTCAACATACGTAGCTATTACCCTCGAAAACTAAAACTTTTGACATAGGAAAAGAGCCTTTAATCACATTCTTTACCATTTGCAATCATAAAATAGTCTAATATCTTCATTTTTCAACATACGTAGCTATTACCCTCGAAAACTAAAACTTTTGAAATAGGAAAAGAGCCTTTAAGCACTTTCTTTACCATGTGCAATCATAAAATAGTCTAATATCTTCATTTTTCCAACATACGTAGCTATTACCCTCGAAAACTAAAACTTTTGACATAGGAAAAGAGCCTTTAATCACATTCTTTACCATTTGCAATCATAAAATAGTCTAATATCTTCATTTTTTCAACATACGTAGCTATTACCCTCAAAAACTAAAACTTTTGAAATAGGAAAAGAGCCTTTAAGCACTTTCTTTACCATGTGCAATCATAAAATAGTCTAATATCTTCATTTTTCCAACATACGTAGCTATTACCCTCGAAAACTAAAACTTTTGACATAGGAAAAGAGCCTTTAATCACATTCGTTACCATTTACAATTATAAAATAGTCTAATATCTTCATTTTTTCAACATACGTAGCTATTACCCTCGAAAACTAAAACTTTTGACATAGGAAAAGAGCCTTTAATCACATTCGTTACCATTTGCAAATATAAAATAGTCTAATATCTTCATTTTTTCAACATACGTAGCTATTACCCTCGAAAACTAAAACTTTTGACATAGGAAAAGAGCCTTTAATCACATTCTTTACCATGTGCAATCATAAAATAGTCTAATATCTTCATTTTTTCAACATACGTAGCTATTACCCTCGAAAACCAAAACTTTTGAAATAGGAAAAGAGCCTTTAAGCACTTTCTTTACCATGTGCAATCATAAAATAGTCTAATATCTTCATTTTTCCAACATACGTAGCTATTACCCTCGAAAACTAAAACTTTTGACATAGGAAAAGAGCCTTTAATCAAATTCTTTACCATGTGCAATCATAAAATAGTCAAATATCTTCATTTTTCCAACATACGTAGCTATTACCCTCGAAAACTAAAACTTTTGACATAGGAAAAGAGCCTTTAATCATATTCGTTACCATTTGCAATTATAAAATAGTCTAATATCTTCATTTTTTCAACATACGTAGCTATTACCCTCGAAAACTAAAACTTTTCCTATGTCAAAAGTTTTAGTTTTCGAGGGTAATAGCTACGTATGTTGAAAAAATGAAGATATTAGACTATTTTATAATTGCAAATGGTAACGAATGTGATTAAAGGCTCTTTTCCTATGTCAAAAGTTTTAGTTTTCGAGGGTAATAGCTACGTATGTTGGAAAAATGAAGATATTAGACTATTTTATGATTGCACATGGTAAAGAAAGTGCTTAAAGGCTCTTTTCCTATTTCAAAAGTTTTAGTTTTCGAGGGTAATAGCTACGTATGTTGAAAAAATGAAGATATTAGACTATTTTATGATTGCACATGGTAAAGAATGTGATTAAAGGCTCTTTTCCTATGTCAAAAGTTTTAGTTTTCGAGGGTAATAGCTACGTATGTTGGAAAAATGAAGATATTGTACTATTTTATGATTGCACATGGTAAAGAATGTGCTTAAAGGCTCTTTTCCTATGGCAAAAGTTTTAGTTTTCGAGGGTAATAGCTACGTATGTTTGAAAAATGAAGATATTAGACTATTTTATGATTGCACATGGTAAAGAATGTGATTAAAGGCTCTTTTCCTATGTCAAAAGTTTTAGTTTTCGAGGGTAATAGCTACGTATGTTGAAAAAATGAAGATATTACACTATTTTATAATTGCAAATGGTAACGAATGTGATTAAAGGCTCTTTTCCTATGTCAAAAGTTTTAGTTTTCGAGGGTAATAGCTACGTATGTTGAAAAAATGAAGATATTAGACTATTTTATAATTGCAAATGGTAACGAATGTGATTAAAGGCTCTTTTCCTATGTCAAAAGTTTTAGTTTTCGAGGATAATAGCTACGTATGTTGAAAAAATGAAGATATTAGACTATTTTATAATTGCAAATGGTAACGAATATGATTAAAGGCTCTTTTCCTATGTCAAAAGTTTTAGTTTTCGAGGGTAATAGCTACGTATGTTGGAAAAATGAAGATATTTGACTATTTTATGATTGCACATGGTAAAGAGTGTGATTAAAGGCTCTTTTCCTATGTCAAAAGTTTTAGTTTTCGATGGTAATAGCTACGTATGTTGGAAAAATGAAGATATTAGACTATTTTATGATTGCACATGGTAAAGAAAGTGCTTAAAGGCTCTTTTCCTATTTCAAAAGTTTTAGTTTTCGAGGGTAATAGCTACGTATGTTAATGAAGATATTAGACTATTTTATGATTGCACATGGTAAAGAATGTGATTAAAGGCTCTTTTCCTATGTCAAAAGTTTTAGTTCTCGAGGGTAATAGCTACGTATGTTGGAAAAATGAAGATATTAGACTATTTTATGATTGCACATGGTAAAGAATGTGCTTAAAGGCTCTTTTCCTATGGCAAAAGTTTTAGTTTTCGAGGGTAATAGCTACGTATGTTTGAAAAATGAAGATATTAGACTATTTTATGATTGCACATGGTAAAGAATGTGATTAAAGGCTCTTTTCCTATGTCAAAAGTTTTAGTTTTCGAGGGTAATAGCTACGTATGTTGAAAAAATGAAGATATTAGACTATTTTATAATTGCAAATGGTAACGAATGTGATTAAAGGCTCTTTTCCTATGTCAAAAGTTTTAGTTTTCGAGGGTAATAGCTACGTATGTTGAAAAAATGAAGATATTAGACTATTTTATAATTGCAAATGGTAACGAATGTGATTAAAGGCTCTTTTCCTATGTCAAAAGTTTTAGTTTTCGAGGGTAATTGCTACGTATGTTGGAAAAATGAAGATATTAGACTATTTTATGATTGCACATGGTAAAGAATTTGATTAAAGGCTCTTTTCCTATGTCAAAAGTTTTAGTTTTCGAGGGTAATAGCTACGTATGTTGGAAAAATGAAGATATTAGACTATTTTATGATTGCACATGGTAAAGAAAGTGCTTAAATGCTCTTTTCCTATTTCAAAAGTTTTAGTTTTCGAGGGTAATAGCTACGTATGTTGAAAAAATGAAGATATTAGACTATTTTATGATTGCACATGGTAAAGAATGTGATTAAAGGCTCTTTTCCTATGTCAAAAGTTTTAGTTTTCGAGGGTAATAGCTACGTATGTTGGAAAAATGAAGATATTAGACTATTTTATGATTGCACATGGTAAAGAATGTGCTTAAAGGCTCTTTTCCTATGGCAAAAGTTTTAGTTTTCGAGTGTAATAGCTACGTATGTTTGAAAAACAGCTTATGATATGGATGGTTATATGGCTATTCATGTCCCTAGAATGGTAACAAAGTGTTCTGGGGGTATTTCTTTGTTTATAAAATCTAATATTGAATTTTGTAGAAGATCTGACCTTGAATCCTTGTTTACATCAGTGGTGTCTAATAGTAGGACAGTTTATTCTCTTGTCATTGATCTGAAAAGCCAGTTTGCATGTGATACTGTTTGTTTGTTTTATAAGCCCCCTCCTTTTCCAACATATCTGTTTTGTGATTTGCTTGATCAGCTTTCTGGTGTGGGGACTTTCTCTAAAAAACGAATTTGAGTTTTAGGAGACTTTAATTGCAATATGTTAAATGTTGGATCAAATGATGAATGTGACCATCTTTTTTATGTATTTTCTTCTTCAGGGCTACTTCCTTCAATTTTTTTTCCTTCTCGTGTTGACCCTTCAAGAAATTCTGCCACTTTAATAGATAATATTTTCACTTCTCATTCTCCTAATCTGAAGTTCTCTTCTGGTCTTGTTTTCACTGATCTTTCTGATCACTTTCCTATTTATCTATCACTATCTGTGCCTAAAACTGAGATTACTGTGGATGAGAAAGGTAAATCTTCTTTCAGAACTTTTACAGATAAGGAAATTTCTAATTTAGTATATGGTCTTCAGAGTAATGATTGGTCTAGTGTTCTTGAAGCTAATGATGCTGATTGTGCAACTAGATTATTTTTGTGTCGTATGGGGACTCTGTTGGATAAGCATTTTCCTCTTAGAAATAAGCCAAGGAATTTTACACCCAAATGCCCATGGATGTCTAGAGGTCTGATTAATGCAACCCATATGAAAGCGTCTTTGTTCAACCTGCATGTAAAAGTAAGACACAGGATGATCTTTTGAAGTATAAACATTACAAAAATGTGCTCACTTCTTCAGTTCGTGTAGCAAAAAAGCTGTATTTTTCGCGTCGAATTAATGAATGCAAGGGGAATTTGCGCAAGGTTTGGACTGTAATTAATGAAGCTCTCTCTCGCAAGAAACACAAACATTCCTCTCCATGTTTTTATAGAAATACTGATGGTTCTGTTGTAGACAAAAAATCCTCAGCGAGTGCCTTCAATTCGTATTTCACCACACTTCCTTCAGTTCTAATTCCACCCCCGAGTAGAGTAAGTTGTTTTCCCTTGGCAGAGAAGTCTTTTTTCCTTTCCCCATGTAGTACTACTGAGATTTCTAGTATTATTTTCCAACTTCCTAGCAGTCGTTCAGTTGATAGTTTTGGTTTGAGTAATAATGTCCTTAAAAAAATTAGTCAGTTTGTTTCTCATCCGATTTCACACATAACTAACCTCTCTCTTTCTTCTGGTATTTTTCCTCATTCATTTAAAGTTGCTACTGTTCTACCTTTGCATAAAAAAGGTGATTCGTCTCTAATTTCAAACTACAGACCTATTTCTCTTCTTCCCGTCATCTCAAAGGTTGTTGAAAAAGTAGTTTATCGTCGACTCTCTTCATTTGTATTTAGTACTAATTCGACTGATGGAAATTCTCTCATCACTAACCATCAGTATGGTTTTCGTCCCTCATTCTCTACCTTACATGCACTTACTGATGCTACAGAGTTTGTGCGTGTTAATCTGGACAAGGGCTTGTGTGTTTTGGGTCTATTTCTTGACTTTTCAAAGGCCTTTGATATGGTTGACCACAATGTTCTTCTGTCTAAACTATCCTTATTTGGTGTGCATGGAGTCCCACTAGATTGGTTTAGGTCCTACCTCTCAGATAGATCTCAGTATGTTTTGGTTAACTGTACTTCTTCCACTACTTTGCCTGTATTGAAAGGTGTCCCACAAGGCTCTGTGCTTGGACCACTTTTGTTTCTAATCTACATTAATGATCTTGTTGATGGTATTCATCCCCATATTCACCCTGTTCTTTTTGCTGATGACAGTAATTTTTTCATTGCTGCGGTGGACCTGCCATCTGCCACTTCTATAGCTCAAGGTCTTCTTGATAAAGTAAAGGATTGGTGCTGGTCAAATGGTATGGCTCTTAACAGCCGAAAGAGTGCCATTGTCAACTTTAGGACCCCTTACCGCATGAGAGACGTACGGGAGCCAATCACCCTGACTTTTGGGAATGATATTATACCACAAGCTACTATGGTGAAACTTCTTGGTGTGTATCTTGACTGTTTTCTTTCCTTTAAACCGCATATAACTCACACCCGTTCCTTAATACTCCGCCAGTCTTCAATGTTGCACCGGATTAATTCATTTCTTCCTCCTGATATTATGGTTTCTCTTTATCATGCTTTTATTCATCCTTACCTTTCTTATTGCTGCTCTGTCTGGGGCAATACTAATAAATCTCTTCTCTACTCACTTCAAAGAGCCCAGAATAGGGCAGTGAAGGCTACTTTTCTTCTCCCTCGGCTTTACCCTTCCTCTGATCTTTATAATGATACTGGAATAGCTCCGCTGGATCATATTATAGGTAAAAATACTCTTTATTTAGCGCATTCTGCTTTTCTAGGTACTCTTCCACCGACCCTGCAGCAGTTTTTCTCAAGGACAGGCTCAGGTAGGTACTTTTCTTCTTTGCGTAATTCTTCTCGACGATTTATTTTACCAAAACGATCCTCTACAGCAGCTCAGAGGTCTCCTGTATATCAGTCAATTCTATTATGGAACTCCATCCCTTTGGATGTCCCTCTTTTTCTTTCTGCAAATGCATTATTTCGTCGGGTCTTTCCAGTTAAATAATTTTTGTCTCTCTTTTAATTCTATCCCAATTTGTATGTCACTTCTCTTCTTTTAAAATCTTGTCTTGTTCCAGTGTTTGTTTTTTTACAAACACTGTTTGTAAAACAGTGTTAAAACAAACACGTAGCTATTACCCTCGAAAACTAAAACTTTTGCCATAGGAAAAGAGCCTTTAAGCACATTCTTTACCATTTGCAATTATAAAATAGTCTAATATCTTCATTTTTTCAACATACGTAGCTATTACCCTCAAAAACTAAAACTTTTGACATAGGAAAAGAGCCTTTAATCACATTCGTTACCATTTGCAATTATAAAATAGTCTAATATCTTCATTTTTTCAACATACGTAGCTATTACCCTCGAAAACTAAAACTTTTGACATAGGAAAAGAGCCTTTAATCACATTCTTTACCATTTGCAATCATAAAATAGTCTAATATCTTCATTTTTTCAACATACGTAGTTTATACCCTCGAAAACAAAAACTTTTGACATAGGAAAAGAGCCTTTAATCACATTCGTTACCATTTGCAATTATAAAATAGTCTAATATCTTCATTTTTTCAACATACGTAGCTATTACCCTCGAAAACTAAAACCTTTGACATAGGAAAAGAGCCTTTAATCACATTCTTTACCATTTGCAATCATAAAAAAGTCTAATATCTTCATTTTTTCAACATACGTAGCTATTACCCTCGAAAACTAAAACTTTTGAAATAGGAAAAGAGCCTTTAAGCACTTTCTTTACCATTTGCAATGATAAAATAGTCTAATATCTTCATTTTTTCAACATATGTAGCTATTACCCTCGATAACTAAAACTTTTGAAATAGGAAAAGAGCCTTTAAGCACTTTCTTTACCATGTGCAATCATAAAATAGTCTAATATCTTCATTTTTTCAACATACGTAGCTATTACCCTCGAAAACTAAAACTTTTGACATAGGAAAAGAGCCTTTAATCACATTCTTTACCATTTGCAATCATAAAATAGTCTAATATCTTCATTATTTCAACATAAGTGGTTATTACCCTCGAAAACTAAAACTTTTGCCATAGGAAAAGAGCCTTTAATCACATTTGTTACCATTTGCAATTATAAAATAGTCTAATATCTTCATTTTTTCAACATACGTAGCTATTACCCTCGAAAACTAAAACCTTTGACATAGGAAAAGAGCCTTTAATCACATTCTTTACCATTTGCAATCATAAAAAAGTCTAATATCTTCATTTTTTCAACATACGTAGCTATTACCCTCGAAAACTAAAACTTTTGAAATAGGAAAAGAGCCTTTAAGCACTTTCTTTACCATGTGCAATCATAAAATAGTCTAATATTTTCATTTTTTCAACATACGTAGCTATTACCCTCGAAAACTAAAACTTTTGACATAGGAAAAGAGCCTTTAATCACATTCTTTACCATGTGCAATCATAAAATAGTCTAATATCTTCATTTTTCCAACATACGTAGCTATTACCCTCGAAAACGAAAACTTTTGAAATAGGAAAAGAGCCTTTAATCACATTCTTTACCATTTGCAATCATAAAATAGTCTAATATCTTCATTTTTTCAACATACGTAGCTATTACCCTCGAAAACTAAAACTTTTGAAATAGGAAAAGAGCCTTTAAGCACTTTCTTTACCATATGCAATCATAAAAAAGTCTAATATCTTCATTTTTCCAGCATACGTAGCTATTACCCTCGAAAACTAAAACTTTTGACATAGGAAAAGAGCCTTTAATCATATTCGTTACCATTTGCAATCATAAAATAGTCTAATAGCTTCATTTTTTCAACATACGTAGCTATTACCCTCGAAAACTAAAACTTTTGACATAGGAAAAGAGCCTTTAATCACATTCTTTACCATGTGCAATCATAAAATAGTCTAATATCTTCATTTTTCCAACATACGTAGCTATTACCCTCGAAAACGAAAACTTTTGAAATAGGAAAAGAGCCTTTAATCACATTCTTTACCATTTGCAATCATAAAATAGTCTAATATCTTCATTTTTTTCAACATACGTAGCTATTACCCTCGAAAACTAAAACTTTTGCCATAGGAAAAGAGCCTTTAAGCACATTCTTTACCATGTGCAATCATAAAAAAGTCTAATATCTTCATTTTTTCAACATACGTAGCTATTACCCTCGAAAACTAAAACTTTTGCCATAGGAAAAGAGCCTTTAAGCACATTCTTTACCATTTGCAATTATAAAATAGTCTAATATCTTCATTTTTTCAACATACGTAGCTATTACCCTCAAAAACTAAAACTTTTGACATAGGAAAAGAGCCTTTAATCACATTCTTTACCATTTGCAATCATAAAATAGTCTAATATCTTCATTTTTTCAACATACGTAGCTATTACCCTCGAAAACTAAAACTTTTGACATAGGAAAAGAGCCTTTAATCACATTCGTTACCATTTGCAATTATAAAATAGTCTAATATCTTCATTTTTTCAACATACGTAGCTATTACCCTCGAAAAACTAAAACTTTTGACATAGGAAAAGAGCCTTTAATCACATTCGTTACCATTTGCAATCATAAAATAGTCGAATATCTTCATTTTTTCAACATACGTAGTTATTACCCTCGAAAACAAAAACTTTTGACATAGGAAAAGAGCCTTTAATCACATTCGTTACCATTTGCAATTATAAAATAGTCTAATATCTTCATTTTTTCAACATACGTAGCTATTACCCTCGAAAACTAAAACCTTTGACATAGGAAAAGAGCCTTTAATCACATTCTTTACCATTTGCAATCATAAAAAAGTCTAATATCTTCATTTTTTCAACATACGTAGCTATTACCCTCGAAAACTAAAACTTTTGAAATAGGAAAAGAGCCTTTAAGCACTTTCTTTACCATTTGCAATGATAAAATAGTCTAATATCTTCATTTTTTCAACATATGTAGCTATTACCCTCGATAACTAAAACTTTTGAAATAGGAAAAGAGCCTTTAAGCACTTTCTTTACCATGTGCAATCATAAAATAGTCTAATATCTTCATTTTTTCAACATACGTAGCTATTACCCTCGAAAACTAAAACTTTTGACATAGGAAAAGAGCCTTTAATCACATTCTTTACCATTTGCAATCATAAAATAGTCTAATATCTTCATTATTTCAACATAAGTGGTTATTACCCTCGAAAACTAAAACTTTTGCCATAGGAAAAGAGCCTTTAATCACATTTGTTACCATTTGCAATTATAAAATAGTCTAATATCTTCATTTTTTCAACATACGTAGCTATTACCCTCGAAAACTAAAACCTTTGACATAGGAAAAGAGCCTTTAATCACATTCTTTACCATTTGCAATCATAAAAAAGTCTAATATCTTCATTTTTTCAACATACGTAGCTATTACCCTCGAAAACTAAAACTTTTGAAATAGGAAAAGAGCCTTTAAGCACTTTCTTTACCATGTGCAATCATAAAATAGTCTAATATTTTCATTTTTTCAACATACGTAGCTATTACCCTCGAAAACTAAAACTTTTGACATAGGAAAAGAGCCTTTAATCACATTCTTTACCATGTGCAATCATAAAATAGTCTAATATCTTCATTTTTCCAACATACGTAGCTATTACCCTCGAAAACGAAAACTTTTGAAATAGGAAAAGAGCCTTTAATCACATTCTTTACCATTTGCAATCATAAAATAGTCTAATATCTTCATTTTTTCAACATACGTAGCTATTACCCTCGAAAACTAAAACTTTTGAAATAGGAAAAGAGCCTTTAAGCACTTTTCTTTACCATATGCAATCATAAAAAAGTCTAATATCTTCATTTTTCCAACATACGTAGCTATTACCCTCGAAAACTAAAACTTTTGACATAGGAAAAGAGCCTTTAATCATATTCGTTACCATTTGCAATTATAAAATAGTCTAATATCTTCATTTTTTCAACATACGTAGCTATTATCCTCGAAAACTAAAACTTTTGACATAGGAAAAGAGCCTTTAATCACATTCGTTACCATTTGCAATTATAAAATAGTCTAATATCTTCATTTTTTCAACATACGTAGCTATTACCCTCGAAAACTAAAACTTTTGCCATAGGAAAAGAGCCTTTAAGCACATTCTTTACCATTTGCAATTATAAAATAGTCTAATATCTTCATTTTTTCAACATACGTAGCTATTACCCTCAAAAACTAAAACTTTTGACATAGGAAAAGAGCCTTTAATCACATTCTTTACCATTTGCAATCATAAAATAGTCTAATATCTTCATTTTTTCAACATACGTAGCTATTACCCTCGAAAACTAAAACTTTTGACATAGGAAAAGAGCCTTTAATCACATTCGTTACCATTTTCAATTATAAAATAGTCTAATATCTTCATTTTTTCAACATACGTAGCTATTACCCTCGAAAACTAAAACTTTTGACATAGGAAAAGAGCCTTTAATCACATTCGTTACCATTTGCAATCATAAAATAGTCGAATATCTTCATTTTTTCAACATACGTAGTTATTACCCTCGAAAACAAAAACTTTTGACATAGGAAAAGAGCCTTTAATCACATTCGTTACCATTTGCAATTATAAAATAGTCTAATATCTTCATTTTTTCAACATACGTAGCTATTACCCTCGAAAACTAAAACCTTTGACATAGGAAAAGAGCCTTTAATCACATTCTTTACCATTTGCAATCATAAAAAAGTCTAATATCTTCATTTTTTCAACATACGTAGCTATTACCCTCGAAAACTAAAACTTTTGAAATAGGAAAAGAGCCTTTAAGCACTTTCTTTACCATTTGCAATGATAAAATAGTCTAATATCTTCATTTTTTCAACATATGTTAGCTATTACCCTCGATAACTAAAACTTTTGAAATAGGAAAAGAGCCTTTAAGCACTTTCTTTACCATGTGCAATCATAAAAATAGTCTAATATCTTCATTTTTTCAACATACGTAGCTATTACCCTCGAAAACTAAAACTTTTGACATAGGAAAAGAGCCTTTAATCACATTCTTTACCATTTGCAATCATAAAATAGTCTAATATCTTCATTATTTCAACATAAGTGGTTATTACCCTCGAAAACTAAAACTTTTGCCATAGGAAAAGAGCCTTTAATCACATTTGTTACCATTTGCAATTATAAAATAGTCTAATATCTTCATTTTTTCAACATACGTAGCTATTACCCTCGAAAACTAAAACCTTTGACATAGGAAAAGAGCCTTTAATCACATTCTTTACCATTTGCAATCATAAAAAAGTCTAATATCTTCATTTTTTTCAACATACGTAGCTATTACCCTCGAAAACTAAAACTTTTGAAATAGGAAAAAGAGCCTTTAAGCACTTTCTTTACCATGTGCAATCATAAAATAGTCTAATATTTTCATTTTTTCAACATACGTAGCTATTACCCTCGAAAACTAAAACTTTTGACATAGGAAAAGAGCCTTTAATCACATTCTTTACCATGTGCAATCATAAAATAGTCTAATATCTTCATTTTTCCAACATACGTAGCTATTACCCTCGAAAACGAAAACTTTTGAAATAGGAAAAGAGCCTTTAATCACATTCTTTACCATTTGCAATCATAAAATAGTCTAATATCTTCATTTTTTCAACATACGTAGCTATTACCCTCGAAAACTAAAACTTTTGAAATAGGAAAAGAGCCTTTAAGCACTTTCTTTACCATATGCAATCATAAAAAAGTCTAATATCTTCATTTTTCCAACATACGTAGCTATTACCCTCGAAAACTAAAACTTTTGACATAGGAAAAGAGCCTTTAATCATATTCGTTACCATTTGCAATTATAAAATAGTCTAATATCTTCATTTTTTCAACATACGTAGCTATTATCCTCGAAAACTAAAACTTTTGACATAGGAAAAGAGCCTTTAATCACATTCGTTACCATTTGCAATTATAAAATAGTCTAATATCTTCATTTTTTCAACATACGTAGCCATTACCCTCGAAAACTAAAACTTTTGACATAGGAAAAGAGCCTTTAATCACATTCGTTACCATTTGCAATTATAAAATAGTCTAATATCTTCATTTTTTCAACATACGTAGCTATTACCCTCGAAAACTAAAACTTTTGACATAGGAAAAGAGCCTTTAATCACATTCTTTACCATGTGCAATCATAAAATAGTCTAATATCTTCATTTTTCAAACATACGTAGCTATTACCCTCGAAAACTAAAACTTTTGCCATAGGAAAAGAGCCTTTAAGCACATTCTTTACCATGTTCAATCATAAAATAGTACAATATCTTCATTTTTCCAACATACGTAGCTATTACCCTCGAAAACTAAAACTTTTGACATAGGAAAAGAGCCTTTAATCACATTCTTTACCATGTGCAATCATAAAATAGTCTAATATCTTCATTTTTTCAACATACGTAGCTATTACCCTCGAAAACTAAAACTTTTGAAATAGGAAAAGAGCCTTTAAGCACCTTCTTTACCATGTGCAATCATAAAATAGTCTAATATCTTCATTTTTCCAACATACGTAGCTATTACCCTCGAAAACTAAAACTTTTGACATAGGAAAAGAGCCTTTAATCACATTCTTTACCATGTGCAATCATAAAATAGTCAAATATCTTCATTTTTCCAACATACGTAGCTATTACCCTCGAAAACTAAAACTTTTGACATAGGAAAAGAGCCTTTAATCATATTCGTTACCATTTGCAATTATAAAAATAGTCTAATAGCTTCATTTTTTCAACATACGTAGCTATTACCCTCGAAAACTAAAACTTTTGACATAGGAAAAGAGCCTTTAATCACATTCTTTACCATGTGCAATCATAAAATAGTCTAATATCTTCATTTTTCAAACATACGTAGCTATTACCCTCGAAAACGAAAACTTTTGAAATAGGAAAAGAGCCTTTAATCACATTCTTTACCATTTGCAATCATAAAATAGTCTAATATCTTCATTTTTTCAACATACGTAGCTATTACCCTCGAAAACTAAAACTTTTGAAATAGGAAAAGAGCCTTTAAGCACTTTCTTTACCATATGCAATTATAAAATAGTCTAATATCTTCATTTTTTCAACATACGTAGCTATTACCCTCGAAAACTAAAACTTTTGACATAGGAAAAGAGCCTTTAATCACATTCTTTACCATTTGCAATCATAAAAAAGTCTAATATCTTCATTTTTTCAACATACGTAGCTATTACCCTCGAAAACTAAAACTTTTGAAATAGGAAAAGAGCCTTTAAGCACTTTCTTTACCATGTGCAATCATAAAATAGTCTAATATTTTCATTTTTTCAACATACGTAGCTATTACCCTCGAAAACTAAAACTTTTGACATAGGAAAAGAGCCTTTAATCACATTCTTTACCATGTGCAATCATAAAATAGTCTAATATCTTCATTTTTCCAACATACGTAGCTATTACCCTCGAAAACGAAAACTTTTGAAATAGGAAAAGAGCCTTTAATCACATTCTTTACCATTTGCAATCATAAAATAGTCTAATATCTTCATTTTTTCAACATACGTAGCTATTACCCTCGAAAACTAAAACTTTTGAAATAGGAAAAGAGCCTTTAAGCACTTTCTTTACCATATGCAATCATAAAAAAGTCTAATATCTTCATTTTTCCAACATACGTAGCTATTACCCTCGAAAACTAAAACTTTTGACATAGGAAAAGAGCCTTTAATCATATTCGTTACCATTTGCAATTATAAAATAGTCTAATATCTTCATTTTTTCAACATACGTAGCTATTATCCTCGAAAACTAAAACTTTTGACATAGGAAAAGAGCCTTTAATCACATTCGTTACCATTTGCAATTATAAAATAGTCTAATATCTTCATTTTTTCAACATACGTAGCCATTACCCTCGAAAACTAAAACTTTTGACATAGGAAAAGAGCCTTTAATCACATTCGTTACCATTTGCAATTATAAAATAGTCTAATATCTTCATTTTTTCAACATACGTAGCTATTACCCTCGAAAACTAAAACTTTTGACATAGGAAAAGAGCCTTTAATCACATTCTTTACCATGTGCAATCATAAAATAGTCTAATATCTTCATTTTTCAAACATACGTAGCTATTACCCTCGAAAACTAAAACTTTTGCCATAGGAAAAGAGCCTTTAAGCACATTCTTTACCATGTTCAATCATAAAATAGTACAATATCTTCATTTTTCCAACATACGTAGCTATTACCCTCGAAAACTAAAACTTTTGACATAGGAAAAGAGCCTTTAATCACATTCTTTGCAATGTGCAATCATAAAATAGTCTAATATCTTCATTTTTTCAACATACGTAGCTATTACCCTCGAAAACTAAAACTTTTGAAATAGGAAAAGAGCCTTTAAGCACCTTCTTTACCATGTGCAATCATAAAATAGTCTAATATCTTCATTTTTCCAACATACGTAGCTATTACCCTCGAAAACTAAAACTTTTGACATAGGAAAAGAGCCTTTAATCACATTCTTTACCATGTGCAATCATAAAATAGTCAAATATCTTCATTTTTCCAACATACGTAGCTATTACCCTCGAAAACTAAAACTTTTGACATAGGAAAAGAGCCTTTAATCATATTCGTTACCATTTGCAATTATAAAATAGTCTAATATCTTCATTTTTTCAACATACGTAGCTATTACCCTCGAAAACTAAAACTTTTGACATAGGAAAAGAGCCTTTAATCACATTCTTTACCATGTGCAATCATAAAATAGTCTAATATCTTCATTTTTCAAACATACGTAGCTATTACCCTCGAAAACGAAAACTTTTGAAATAGGAAAAGAGCCTTTAATCACATTCTTTACCATTTGCAATCATAAAATAGTCTAATATCTTCATTTTTTCAACATACGTAGCTATTACCCTCGAAAACTAAAACTTTTGAAATAGGAAAAGAGCCTTTAAGCACTTTCTTTACCATATGCAATCATAAAAAAGTCTAATATCTTCATTTTTCCAACATACGTAGCTATTACCCTCGAAAACTAAAACTTTTGACATAGGAAAAGAGCCTTTAATCACATTCTTTACCATTTGCAATCATAAAATAGTCTAATATCTTCATTTTTTCAACATACGTAGCTATTACCCTCGAAAACTAAAACTTTTGCCATAGGAAAAGAGCCTTTAAGCACATTCTTTACCATTTGCAATTATAAAATAGTCTAATATCTTCATTTTTTCAACATACGTAGCTATTACCCTCAAAAACTAAAACTTTTGACATAGGAAAAGAGCCTTTAATCACATTCTTTACCATTTGCAATCATAAAATAGTCTAATATCTTCATTTTTTCAACATACGTAGCTATTACCCTCGAAAACTAAAACTTTTGACATAGGAAAAGAGCCTTTAATCACATTCGTTACCATTTGCAATTATAAAATAGTCTAATATCTTCATTTTTTCAACATACGTAGCTATTACCCTCGAAAACTAAAACTTTTGACATAGGAAAAGAGCCTTTAATCACATTCGTTACCATTAGCAATCATAAAATAGTCTAATATCTTCATTTTTTCAACATACGTAGCTATTACCCTCGAAAACTAAAACTTTTGAAATAGGAAAAGAGACTTTAAGCACTTTCTTTACCATTTGCAATTATAAAATAGTCTAATAGCTTCATTTTTTCAACATACGTAGCTATTACCCTCGAAAACTAAAACTTTTGACATAGGAAAAGAGCCTTTAATCACATTCTTTACCATGTGCAATCATAAAATAGTCTAATATCTTCATTTTTCAAACATACGTAGCTATTACCCTCGAAAACGAAAACTTTTGAAATAGGAAAAGAGCCTTTAATCACATTCTTTACCATTTGCAATCATAAAATAGTCTAATATCTTCATTTTTTCAACATACGTAGCTATTACCCTCGAAAACTAAAACTTTTGAAATAGGAAAAGAGCCTTTAAGCACTTTCTTTACCATATGCAATCATAAAAAAGTCTAATATCTTCATTTTTCCAACATACGTAGCTATTACCCTCGAAAACTAAAACTTTTGACATAGGAAAAGAGCCTTTAATCACATTCTTTACCATTTGCAATCATAAAATAGTCTAATATCTTCATTTTTTCAACATACGTAGCTATTACCCTCGAAAACTAAAACTTTTGCCATAGGAAAAGAGCCTTTAAGCACATTCTTTACCATTTGCAATTATAAAATAGTCTAATATCTTCATTTTTTCAACATACGTAGCTATTACCCTCAAAAACTAAAACTTTTGACATAGGAAAAGAGCCTTTAATCACATTCTTTACCATTTGCAATCATAAAATAGTCTAATATCTTCATTTTTTCAACATACGTAGCTATTACCCTCGAAAACTAAAACTTTTGACATAGGAAAAGAGCCTTTAATCACATTCGTTACCATTTGCAATTATAAAATAGTCTAATATCTTCATTTTTTCAACATACGTAGCTATTACCCTCGAAAACTAAAACTTTTGACATAGGAAAAGAGCCTTTAATCACATTCGTTACCATTAGCAATTATAAAATAGTCTAATATCTTCATTTTTTCAACATACGTAGTTATTACCCTCGAAAACTAAAACTTTTGACATAGGAAAAGAGCCTTTAATCACATTCGTTACCATTTGCAATTATAAAATAGTCTAATATCTTCATTTTTTCAACATACGTAGCTATTACCCTCGAAAACTAAAACCTTTGACATAGGAAAAGAGCCTTTAATCACATTCTTTACCATTTGCAATCATAAAAAAGTCTAATATCTTCATTTTTTCAACATACGTAGCTATTACCCTCGAAAACTAAAACTTTTGAAATAGGAAAAGAGCCTTTAAGCACTTTCTTTACCATTTGCAATGATAAAATAGTCTAATATCTTCATTTTTTCAACATATGTAGCTATTACCCTCGATAACTAAAACTTTTGAAATAGGAAAAGAGCCTTTAAGCACTTTCTTTACCATGTGCAATCATAAAATAGTCTAATATCTTCATTTTTTCAACATACGTAGCTATTACCCTCGAAAACTAA